>NC_091006.1:26542424-26845454 GCF_041146395.1 Eulemur rufifrons
TTTCACTGGTAGTGAAATTATAATTGGGCTGTATTTAATAAATAACTCATTTGATGCAGAGTATCTGCTAGTTCCAATGTGGGTGCTCAGTAAAGAATTTTTGTTTTTACCTTTATTTAAATGAATGTAGTTTAAAACATATCATATTTTTTCTTTGATAAATTACCTCATAATCTTTCTAGAATGTTCTTTTAAGTATTGGTAGTGGATTTTATACTGATGATATTTCTGATTTATAAAAGTTATTTATTTCATAAATTACTTTATTCCATATACTTATAGCAGCATGTAAAGAGTTAGCTTTTTGGATCCTGATAAACTTCCGCTGTCAAGATCTAATTGATGGTTCAAAAGTCAAGTCTGAACTAAAGCATTGCCTGAAAGCTTGAAGTCATGGTATCAAAAGTACAATTGGTTTAAAATAAGACAGTTCATTGACAGCACCTCTAGAAACTTTCCCTCATGATATTCTTAAATATAAGGTAATCGCTGGGCATAAGCAAGGTGACCTGCCTACTGTGGTTAAAATCATAGTCTTTAAATAGCAATTACAATAATATATTTCCTTGCCTAGCTCAACCTGTGAGTTTTATGAATATTATCTATTAATAAGTTGCAATAGGTGGTTACAGTACTCCAAATAAATGTGTTCTTAGAATTAGGAATTGTTTTAATATTATAAAAATTTATTTTTTGTAGTTCTACAAAAACTTAATTTTTATATTTCATATGTACTGGAGGAAGCAAAATGCTGTGAAAAATAAACTGTACAGAACTTGATGTCAGAAAAAAAAACACTTGGAATTAAGTATCAACTCTGACATTGTTACTATAATCATAAAGTAATTTTCCTATTCTGTATGAACCTCTCTGTGCACATTGAAAAATTGTGATAATAATATAAACTCCCTGATGGGAAGCTTTTGAGAGAATTCTACTGTATATCATGTGAAAAAGTCCCCATGTGGTACTTGGTACAAAGTAGTTATTAAAAAAAAAATAGGCCATTCCATTTTATCTTCAATTGGAGAATAAAAATTGAAGATTACAGGAAAAGATCAGAATATGTCGTGGCTCAAAAAAGAGTTTCAAGATGAATTTCCCTCTTTATTCTGCTTAGAAATACACCCAATTTTTCTTGTCCTAAAGCGTTTCACCTATTCTGCTCCTTTAATACAACCTAATCTGAATAATCATTATGAACTGAAAAGGTTCATTTTCACCCACTCTAATACCAAAAGACACACAGGGCAAGTCAACTTAATTATAAAGCAATAGGTTTTCCATGACAGTTCCAAATAATTGCTGTAATAATATCTCCAAGAATTTCCCTGCCTGTTGTTCTTTATTCCCAGACTGATAACATAAAATACTCCTTTAAAATCTTGAAGACTTAAATTTAGAGACAGGAGTGAATTAAACAGTTATTTTTGCTTATCCTGCAGGGCTGTTTCATGTGCTAACACTTCTGCTAAGAAAGATATAAAAGAATATCATTCTTAGAAAGACCAGAGAGACCTTCCCTTTATAGCAGGGATGTGAGGGAGAGTTGCTAACTTATTTTTCAGGAGAAGGATCTTTATGGTCCTGTTATAATATGGTCCCCACCTTAGGGCAAACATGAACATAAATCTTTCTTTAACAATTCAATTCTGGGTAGAACTCCCGAGACATCCCAAATATTTCTTCTTACTGTTGGTGCTTAAATCTGCCGAAAGAACTGAAAGACAGAGTTTTAGTAAACTGTGTCTACTAAAAATCCTTGGAAAAAGTTCTTCAAAATCTCATTGCATTTTTAAAGCAACAGACTACTGTAATTGCTAAAGCTGAGTAAATGAAAATTGACTTGTTATTTGGCATTAAACAGCCTTGCTCAAATAATGTTGTCATTGGCAATGATTTCAAACTACTTCAATATCCCCCCTTTTCATTTCATCTTCAATATGTGATATACATCTACATCCACATGTAATTATACCTCTCTCACATAAAGTATACAATCACACCACCAGCTGGCTATAACCTACCAACCCTTCCCCTCAAGAGTAGGAAAAATGTGGGACTATAAAAGTTATTACAAATTAGTACTTTCCAACTCTAACAATATTACCTGATCATAGAAGCATGATATTCTCTGATATAATTGCATTTTTTTCCAAAATGCTTAGGATCCTTATAAAAATATATTGGAAAGTGAAGAAGTTAATCTCTCTATAAATTGTATATAAGTCATGAATAGCACTTTACTCATCTTTGAATACTCAAAACCTATCATTGTATTTGGCAGTTGTAGACACTCATTAGCTATTCTTTTAAGTTCTTTAACAGGAATCATAAAGATTTTGCATTTCAGCATGCTCTCTTGTATCCACACCATGTTTGCTTTACCAATTATACATTTTATTGTGTGACATTTGATATATAGTTGGCTGTTTAATCTTTGTGGTTATATTTTTTATCATTATGAAATCCTTTCTGTTTTAACATTTTCAATCATTGGCTCTGAATTTGACCAAGCCTTGTCATAATACTGTTATTCATCATTTTTCTTCCATTTCCCTTGTTTGATTGATATCTTTACATAACCTTGTACTCTCAGACTATACTTGATACTTTAAAAATGTGTCATAGTTAAAATACATGATAGCTAAATAGTACTAAATAATGATTGAGAACTGGAAATTCAAACCAGGATATAAACCAGACTGGCTTTACTATTTACTGACACTGTTACATTGTATAAAATATTTAAACTAGTTATTTTTCAGTTTTTTTATACATCAAATGAGAATGATTGATCCCTTACTCATTGGGTAATTGTGAAGATTAAATGAGGTAATAAATATTAATCATTCAGAACAGCTAATATAAGGTTTTGCTTTTGTAAACATCTTTACCTTTATAGAAGTGATTTTGTATCATTTGCATTAATTAATTGCATTTCCATTTGACATATAGTTTTTATGTATTTATTTTATGTCAGGGAATTTTTAAGTCATTGAGGACATTGATAAATTATCAGATATTTTGCCTCATAAATGCTCATGTTCTTGTAAATATTATATTTGGGTGGATAGATAAAATGACAAATGAACATGGTAACTTCCGATCATGATAAATGCTAGCGATATGAAATGTCGTAATATGATCGAGACAAAGTTCCAAGGATGGCGTTACTAAAAAGGTAAATTTTGAGCTGAGATCTAAAAAAGTGACACAATTCAAACACTAAATATACCAAGGACGCTAAGTCCAGGTATTGCAACCTGTAGACAATTTCTACATTGTAAAGTACAGCAAACTGGGGGTTCATACTATTTGTTTCCTTTCTCTCAGGGATCATTGTCTTGTGTGTTTTCCAGTACGGGAAACACATGTTTATAATGTTTTTATTGCTTAAAGTGGGAGAACATATTAAGTCCCTTTATATTCTGAATACTCATTTTCACAGAAAAATGTTTGAGATTATTTCCAATTTACAGAAAGGTTTAAAATAGCACAAAAAATTTTGTATATTTTCACCTAGAATCACCAGTTAAACAACTAAACCCTTTACTTAGAATCAGCTGTTAGTAACATTTTATAACCTTTGCATCTCTGCCCTTTTCCCCTTATACACACGCGCACACACACACACACACACATTTCTGAACCATCGAAGAGTAATTTACACTTCATGCCCTTTACCCCTAACTACTTCACAACTGTATTTCTAAGCAAAAAGACAATCTCCTTCACATCCCTAGAAAAAAATTTAAATTCAGAAAATTTAATATTGATACAATATCATGTAGTGTATAATCTATATTCCAATTTCATCTAATGTTCAACAGTCTTTTTTTTTTTTTAAGAGATGAAGTCTCACTTTGTTGCCCAGGCTGGAGTGCAGTAGCATTATCATAGCTAACTGAAATCCTGAATTCTTGGCTCCAGTGATCCTCGTGTCCCAGCCTCCCAATTAAGTAAGAGTATAGGAGATTACACCACACCTGGCTACTTTTTTTTTTTTCTAGTTTTATAGACATGGGGTTCCCTGATCCAGAATCCAATGCAGGATCATTTGTTACATTTAATTATCTTGTCCCTTAAGTTTCCTATTATCTGGAAAATTTTTTCAGCCTTTCTTTTTCTGGGAGAACAGGCCATCTGTTTTGTCATATGACCCTCCGTCTAATTCGCCTGCTGTTTTGACATGATTAAATTGAAGTCATCTATATGTGACAGAAATATTACATAAGTGATGTTTCCTTTTTCTCAGTGAATCATATCAAGAAACACATAACACCTGTTTTCCCATAGTTGGTGATGTTCATTTTGATCATTTAGCTTAAATGGTGTTTATCAAAATTCTTCACTGAAAAGTTTTACTTTTTGCCTTTGTGATTAATTAAAAATTTTGTTGGGAAGATAATTTGATAATTATCTAAATGGGCTCTTCTTCACTGTTTCACCAAATATTTTAGCATCAATTCTTCCTTCAGTCATTGTTTTTTAACTAATTTTACTGATTATCTAAATCTAGCATTTTTCTACATTTATCAGATGGCATACTGCTCTATATTATATTTTGCCTCCTCTCCTTTCCTTTCTCTCTTCCTCTCTCTCTTCTTTTTTTCTACTTTCTATAAATGCAGACTATGTATACTTTCATTATTCATAGGAATATGATACTTTACTAGAATTTTAAAATTACTTTTATAGATTTAGGGGCTACCAATGCAGTTTTGTTACATGTACATATTTTTTGATGTTCAAATGTGCTAGATTTGCTTAGTCCTTTCAAGATGACTCCCTTTTTTAATGGTCCCATCATTTTTGAGCACTTCCTTGTTTTATGATACTAGATACAATTCTTGTACTTTTCTTCTCCTAGCCCAAGAATTATCCATTTATCCAAGGTTCCTAATTCCTTGCAATAAAACAAAAGTCAAGAGGAAAGGGGTTCTTATTACTATTGGAACATCATTGTTTCTAGGCCAATTCAGCAAGAAGAAAGAAACAAAAAATTACTTTTTGTTTTGTGTGTTTGCTCTTTTTTTTAATTGTTTTGTTTTGTTTGTGTTAATTACTTGAATCATAGAGACGTCATTTACTGAATTAAGATGATTTGAGGAGGAAAATGTTATTTTGATCAAATATTTTTTGAGATGGGGAATCATTAGTGTTGATTTGACCTTATTAAGTTTGTGAGACCTATTAAGTAGATAAAGACAGCATGAAATTAGTCAGATGTACACACTTTAACTTAGTGAAAATGTTAGGGCTGAATTATACATTTTAGATTTGGTGGCATTACATGGTATTTAAGGGCATGGTATAGGATGAGATCATTTAGGGAATGCATATAAAAATAAGAGAGTATAAAGCTTAAAATAAACTAATAATGAGAAATCAAGTAGAGACTGTACCCAATATTCTCTGTGACATAATATTTTATGCCTCTCCCTCTCCATCGGCTCCATTCAAACAAGGCATCTTTGTTGTTCTTGAACAGAGCAGGCACAGTCCTATCACAGGACTTCAGAGTTTCCAGAACTCTCTGTCTGAACTATACTTAGACCAGATCTTCTCATGGTTCATTTTTTTCCCACTGCGCATCTTTGAGAAAATGCCATATTCTCTCTGAAGACTTCTCTAACTTATTTAATGTGACAATCCTCATTCCTCTTGTTTTATTTTCCTCCATATCCCTTATCATCTTCATATATAGCATGTAATTGACTTACTTATTTGGTTTATTTCTATTTCTCTTGAATATAAGCCAACGAGTTTAGAGACTTTAGTATGTTTTGTTTATTGCTGTATCACCAGTGTCTTAAAAGGTAAATAATATATAAATAGTGCACAGTAAATATTTAAATAAATGATACGTAGATTTCCAACCAATTATAAAAATAAAATATTTAAAGTGTATATCTGTTATGATGAAAATTTTCACTAAATTTTGTAATGTCAGTGGCAGAAACAAACTTTCTATATTTAATATTAATTTTTATTTCAGCTATTCAATATTCTGAATAGCTTAGATAATAACAAAATTCAACCACTTTTAAAAATTGTAATTTTAATAATTGAGATCCTAAATTCCTGTAATACAGAATTAATCATCTTGAATTATGTCACATGTTGGTATTTCATTAACATAAACTTATTTTAAACATTTTTATATTTTAAAGTACAAGATATTCATAAGAGAAAATATTCAAGTGACAAAAATCTTTTTAAATTTAGTGATCAAACTGTGCAAATGCAAATTATTTTAGTGTTTTTTCTAAGAATCAGGTAATTAAAGTATATCGATTTCAAACTTGATTTGCTCTTTGCATTGGGGGTTACATCGATAGTCAAGAGCATGTTATTTTTTTATTTTTTAAACACTTGTCAAGGATAATGGGTTTATTAATATATTAATATTTATTGTCAAATAATGCTTTAACACCTGGCCATGACAATAAATGATGGGTGAAATATAGATCCAATTCAACATTTAATGTTCATGTTGAATGTACATCTTGCTCATGTAGAAAACTATAAACCAATATGATGTACTATTATGAAAAAATAATGGAAACAAATTCAATTGGCTTTAAACAATCAACATTTATACACTAACTTGAATTCTTATAAAGAAAGATATCAAAGGAAAAATAATTGGCTCAAAAACAATTTACTTTGTATCTTAATTCATACATTTCATGTGCTACAAAATGTTATATTATGGAAAAATATATTGAGCTGCTTTCTAACAAATCAGAATAATTAAATTCTCCTCTGTCCTACATTATTCAAATACTATGAAACCACCTTTATCCTTCATTAGTATCACATTTCTAAATAATATTTATATCTCTTTGGTATAAAAAGTAAATAATTTAAAATATATCCTAATTTTAAACATAAGATTGAACAATATCAAGGAGTAATTAAAAAATTTAGAACACCTTTGGAGTAACAATTGTGAATATTTACACTTACAAACGTAGACTCTCTCATCCCTAATATTAGGCTTGTAATTTTACTTATTTTTTTCATGATTATAAAGGGGAAAGTATACTGGAAGCATTTCTTTTAAAAACTATAATTAACTTAACAAATGATATCAAAATCAAACAGCTATTTTTGTAAATATTGTGTTTGCGATGATGTGGGCTGTGGAGTGACTATGGAAATTGAATATTTATAATATTATGCACTAAAGGTAAGGAAATTATGATGTAATATTTTGTTAACTTAGCACATTGCAAACACAAGGAAAAAGTTAGAAAATGTTTAAGTCCACTTGTGAATTTAAAGGAAAGATAATCTTTAGAGCAATACAATATGATGATTCCCTAATGATTTCTAGAAGTGACAATAATTCATATCCTTGAGCTAATGATTTTATTTTTGTTCATAGAATAATTATTAGCTTATATTCTTATAGCCAAGTTAAATAGCTTTGAGATGTGAAATAGAGCATGGTATTCATGATGAGATCAATCAGAAATTAAAATATGGCATGTTTGTAAAAATAATTTTGCTATTTGTAAAAATGTCATATTATAGGTAAATAAGTTACGTTTCCTGGATTTTCTGTATGAGACCTGCTTTAATCATGAAGACAGAGAACACTGTAGGTATATCAAATAGGAAGGAATTTAATAAAGAAATTAGAAACAGCTCTTACATAGACCATTGGAAAAGCCAAGGAAGCCAAAGTCAAGGAAATCTGCCTGTGGCTTTTGAGAGATAAAAAGTTTTCAGTTATCACAGGAAGTAGCCATTGATTTTGTTAGATGCCTGTAGCACTGATGGGAGTGTTTTGATAGAGGATGTCCGTAGGCACTGGAAAAACCTTATTTCTATCATATGCCATCATCGTGTGATTGCCTGCCACATCCACAGGAGCAAGAATAGCATTTTCTTCTGTCCTCTTCTCCAAAGCTTTTGTTAATGCCTCTCATTAGTGGAATATAATCTGAAATCCTGATGACAGGAATTGCAGAGAAATAGAGTCTCTAGGTGTATAGCTTCTATTACACAGGGAAAAGAATACAAGGACAATTTATTATTGAGTTGTTAAAAGACAATATGGAGCAGACTCAAAATAGCATTCAAGGTTTATTGCCTTTGTAAAACAGTTACATAGGACCATAAAGATACTCTACCTAAGCAATACAATCTCCATTGCAGGATATTCATCATCACACCTAACTATGTACTGTTTTCCGAGGCTAAACCATAACTGAAAAGTAATTATAGGATATATATATATATATATATATATATAAATTTTAATTAAAGAACCAGTGTTTGTGTTATTGAGGAAAATGTGAGGATTAACTCTTCTGCACTACTCTTAGATATTCGGGCCACAGTTTATACTTAAGTCTCTATTTTTATATGGGTTGTGGTAGTAGAGTTAGAGCTACCACGGTATTTTTAAGTTTTTTATATTTTTAAGAGAGGAAGTTTCATAGAACATATATCAATTATACTTATCAATCATTACCAATGTGTAAGTCTTACTGTATAGTCACCATTATCATAAATTGAAAAATCATAATCTTTGCAATTGTATCTGAGGATGTTTACATAAAATTTTAATTCCTAAGAGCACATATCTTGCAAATTATTACTTTTCTAATATGTTTGTTACTTGGTTAAAATGTGTAAGATTTTACTGTATGGTTGATAACCTAGAATCATGTAACAAAATAATGACATCCCTTGGCAGTTTTACATTTTCATAACAACATTAATCTGAACACAAAGTAGCTTTATGTGACTTTCACTGGAGTGCCTATTAATATATATTTACCTGGGGACAGGACCCTCCATGATATAGCCCAGTTGTTAAAGAAAACTTGTTTATTTAAAGTATCCTGTTGGTTCACAGAAGAAATCATCTAATAGTGATGTCCCTTTGGATGAATGAGGCGCTCTGGCAGTTTATGATACGCAGGCTGAACTCATTTCAATTCTAGATAATAAATAGCTCTGCTTCAGCAGAGTTGACTGTTACAGTAAAATACTTCAAGTGAACGAGTGATTTTAGTCTTGGAGAAAAAGTCACTTTCTTTCCACTAACCTAAACAATTAAAAAAGCCCTGTAAAATGTGCAAGTTATTTTAATGAGCTAGAGGTGTCTCTATTCTGCATGGAGTCTTCTGGTATTTGTACCCCTTAAAAATATCTGAATAACAATAAGAAGGTTCTCAGTGGGGTAAGAAAAATACACTAAAGAAGAAAAAACCAGCTGACCCTTTTACATTTCAGGTAGTCATTGTTGTCAGCCAGGACTAAAACTCTTGTTAGGAGGTGGATGAGATTTTAAAACAAGAAGAAAAAAAGAAAAAAGAAAAGAAGAGAGGAGAGGAGGGGAGGGAAGGGGTGGAAGGAAGGAAAGAAGGAAAGAAGGGAGGGAGGAAAAGAAAAACAGTAGAAATGTAAAATGAACTAAAGTCTAAATTTTTATAAATACTTGTATAATTGAAATTTATTTGCTCTGGATAATGCCAAATAACTTTTTTTATTAGACCATTTGACTTCAGTTAAATACTCCATTGAAAGTTCAAGCTTAAACATACTCAAAACTTGGCTGATTATTGAAATTAAAAAAGAACAAAACAAAAACAAAAGCTATTTCTGTTCTTCTCATCTTTTAAACAGAAGAAATCCAAAAATAAGTAGTAACCCTGAGGTGTACTAGGTCAAAGTTAATGATGTAAGGCAGGGGGAGAAAATGAAATGAAAAATGCTCTGTGCTTTCATAGCTTCCACTTTTGATGTGAGAGTGGGAAAAAAAGGGGGGAAAGAAAAAAATAAACAAATTTTAAAAACACAGTCACTACTTTCATTGTAAGTGCAAAGGCTGTGTCTATTTTTGAAGACATGTAACATTTGTAAACCACATCCGACCCTAGCAGTAGGGAACTGGAGATCTCTGGCTAAAATAAATACATGCATGGATTTATATTTTTCCTTTCTCTCAAGTAAGTTCAAGGGTAGGCAACCTGGAACTGGTGTGCAATTTATTGTTCATTTTTAGCTTGATGCCCCAACCTTACTGTAATATCTTGTTCTAGAGCACAGGATGGTCACTGCAGCTCCTGGTCTGGTCTCTATATTTATATCTGATAAAACAGAAAAAGCAAATAGGCTAAAAGCACCTATCTTTTGGGTCAGGTCCCTTTTAAAAGCGTCTCCAGAAGAGTCACCCAAGAATTTTTATTTCCAATCTCTAACCATGCTATCTGCAAGATAAATGCATGAAGCCAGTGGACTATCTTTCATCGTTCCCAGAGATGCAGAACCAGATAACCCATGACATTATTTGGGAAAAAGTCATTTAACATAAACTTAATGTTGGAGAGATGTCCAAACTTCACTTTTTTTCTCAGTGTAGAAGTCTGAAGTTGTGTTCATAGCATGATACCAGACACTGAGATAAAATATACACGCAGAGTACATACACACACATGCACACTCAAAATAGTTTGTTCTTCTCAAGCGTTATAAAAATTGGTGCTATGCTTTCATGTGCCGTGTTTATAGAGCCCACACTTGGTAAAGCCTGTTAAGAACATTATGGCAACTGGCCCAACCTTCTGTTTCCTTTCCTGGACATGAAGATTTGTGTTATGTTTAACTTAAAGTAAATAGAAACAATTGGTGTATAATTATTGCTTATATGAATATTCAATTGTATAAGCAGTGTCTATGTAATTTTTAGATAGAAGTTAGATATTTGCTATTCATTACTATATAAAATTTTTTAAACAAACTCGCTAATGATTCTATGAATCAGTATGAGATTTTATTTCAGAAGAAAGCAATGGGCAATGAGAAATAGGGTAACTGCATAGGTAGCAGTAGAGAAAGCACAGTTCCTAGTTAGAGGAAGTAACAGCAACTTCCTAACTCTGGTAAGACAAAGTCATTTGGGTATAAATAGCTCAAGCATTAACTGATAGCTTAAGTTTCAATGGAGTTCTGGACACTAATCTTCAATGGAGTATAGGAAATCCAGCCAGGACTTCCCCCCCGCCCCCAGAATATTACAGGGGTACAAATGTTTAGGTTACATATATTGCCTTTGCCCCACTCGAGCGAGAGCTTCAAGTGTGTCTGTCCCTCAGATGGTGTGCACCACACCCATTAGATGTGAATATACCCATCCTCTCCTCCTCCCTCCCACTTGCCTGACACCTGATGAATGTTATTACTGTATGTGCACCTAAGTGTTGATCAGTTAATACCAATTTGATGGTGAGTACATGTGGCGCTTGTTTTTCCATTCTTGTGATACTTAGAATGGGCTCCACCTCTCTCCAGGATAATACGAGAGGTGCTAGATTACCACTGCTTATGTGGCTGAGTAGTACTCCATGGTATACATGTACCACATTTTATTAATCCACTCATGTATTGATGGGCACTTGGGTTGTTTCCACATCTTTGCAATTGTGGGTTGTGCTGCTATAAACATTCGAGTGCAGATGTCTTTTTTATAGAATGTCTTTTGTTCCTTTGGGTAAAAGTGCAGTAATGGGATTGCTGGATCAAGGGGTAGTTCTACTTGTATCTTTTTGAGGTATCTCCATATCACTTTCTTTTTTTTTTCTCTCCAATTCCACCAAAAATCTTGTGAGTTAGTTTATTGTTTGCTCTAATTTCCTTTTAGAATATATTTCCTGTTTAGAACACCTAGAGTGAACTTTAGTATCTGAAACTAATTATGTCAATAAATAACAAATAAAAAGTTAGTGCCAAGACTGATTTCAGACAAAAAGAATACTTTGAGAAAAGTAGAATCTGGTTAGTTCTGGAGAAAGTTATACCCAAATTAGCATCTGACAAAGGAATTTTTATAGTTCTTAACACATGGTAGTGAAAGCATTTCTTATATTTCCATCTGTTTTAAATTTTCACAGATAAAGAATCAGCTATACTGATGTGTCTATTGAATGCAAGGGAATTTATTTAGTAGAATGAATGCTTGCTGTCATAAATTATGATTATGGTCATAAAGTTTATAAAAATGAATCGACTGAGTACATATAACTGCTATGGAAAGCTTAAAGAAAGAAATTTTGAAACCTACCATTTTATATTCTTGTGTTAAAGGAAAAAATCAAAGAACCATACAATCCCTACAACTGCCCTGGAAATATCACATTTCTTTTGTAGTCATAAACAGGTCTAGAAAAATAAGATTATGGTATTATAAACTACTGAATTACAATAAATGTATGATAGAGGGACTTATACTAGATGTATGCAATTATCCAGAGAATTTGAATTGAGCATACTAGCTGAAACAGCTGGGAATGGTAGCAATTTTTCATTCAATTGGTAGACAGCAACTGGCACTCAATGTTGGCTTATTCTAAAATAAGTTGAGCTATCACAAATATATTTCAACACACAAAAAATAAAACCTACTACAGAATTTATAAGATCACATAAAAAGTAATGAAGAGAAAATAGACATTAGAAAAAAATAGCAGAATAGATAAATTGAAATGCTACTCCTTTGAAAAATTTAACATTTTCATTGTAGTTTTAAAAAAATTATAATTACACAATTATAGAAAATATCTAACACTGGGATACTTTATTTTGTTTACTATTGCTCACTATATTATAGCATTTTAATATTGCCCTGAGGTTTAGGATTAATTTTTCATGTTAACACTATTCTTTGTCATTAGATTAGGCTTGTCTTGTCTTTGATTTTAATTACTAAAAGCCACTTGATCTGAAACAAACAAAATAGACTTTAGCTTTTAGAAACACATTATATGAAAAGGCATCATGAGAGAGTTACTCTGAATGCTATAATTTGCTATTTTTGATTGGCTTGGAATGTTCTTACTGAGTTCTCTTAAAGATTGTCAGGAAAAGAAGAAGTGTTATTAGTTTAGTTTTGATTGAGTGAATTGATAATTTTGTGTCACCCAAATAAAGAATAAGAACATCAGAATGGAAACAGAAACTCAAATTAATCCCAGTCAATTAAAATTCTTATTTTGTTTATTTTCCCCCCAAAATTCACAAAATGTAAACTCATTGCTCCAAGCATAATACTCGTACAAAAATATTTTCTTTCTATTAGAATAATGAGTAGGACTAGAAGCTTAACTGCACACTGAGTACATTAACATAGTAAATGAATCATTAATACATTATGGACAAATGTTTATTTTATCTTGTTGGGCACTATCAATTTGAATAAAGTTTCATATAATTTACTCAGTAGACATTCCTCATTTCCTACTCTTTGCCCTTGGCTTAAATGGTTTGATTTATCATTAATCATAGCTCTTGTGTTTATAGTATGATCATTAAAGTTCAATTTAATTAGGAATCACCAAATTGCATTTGAGGTTTCTGATTTAGAGACTTCAACTATATTCAACCACTCATTTGTGGAAGGAAAAAAAAATCAACTTCCTTAAATTGAATGCCTTTTAAATTTTATGTCACAAAAAAAATATAAATAAATAAATAAAACCCACTAATCCCTAGTTCCCTCTACTCTATCCATGTATTAACCAATAATAACGTTAGCCAGTTGCAAACCAGGAATATGGGCTATTTAAATTGTCACCACATGCTATTGATATATAAAATCTTTATTAGAAAAACAGGTTAACTTACTAATTTCAAAGTATAAATGGAAATATTTTACATAAGCTGATTCATGTCATCAAAATATTCAGTATGGAGTGAAACATTTGAAAACATACATCCGTCTTTAGATTGAGATAATGTTCCATCAATGCAATACAGCTAAAACAGAAGATTCAGGAGACTTTGAGTAGTCAGAAATTCATTTGACCTTTCCCATTAATGAGAACTATCAGCCCTAAGAGCATTTTTTCACTCAAGTGAGTGCATTTTCATGTTAACCTACATACACATTATGAGTTAAGCAGTCACACTACGTTTTGCCTTATTAGGTAATAACTAATTTATATTAGTGAAGTAATTTTGTTTGCAAGTGAAGTTTTGAATCTGATTTTGGTTCTATAAAACATTATTTGAACATAATCACACCACATTACAATTCAAAAATATGTATGTAACATGGGATTTTGGTTGGAATATGAATGACTTTTGTTTGCAGCAAAATGCTATGCTAATGAGCTCTCAGTTAGGAAAAAAAAAAAGCCTATTACTGTATTACGTTAGTTGAGGTTAACCTTAAGTAATATAGGTAAAATCTGGAGTTTGGAAATAAACTAAGTACTCTATTTTTATTTGTTAATAAAAATTATTGGTAGAAAATCTGAAATAATAGAAAAATGTAAATAATCAGCAGCTCTTTCCACATTTAACAACTTATTTTAGCATCAGCGGCATACTCTAATAAACGTAAATATTTGGGTTCTCAGCTAAATACCAACAGCTTTTCAAATTTTGGATGAGCTACATATTTGGTTGAGACCTTTAAATATATTAATTAAAAAAGTGATTCTAATACACATCACTTTCATTGCTTTTTCATACACAAATATAGTATCAAAAATGGCAATATTTTCCCAAATTAATTTTCTTATTGGAGGCTCTTAATATAGAAGATATTCTCCAGCAAATTCTGTCATAGACACTGATCAAAGTAACACTTCAGTTTTTCAATATTGTTAACAAACCACAAAATGTGATAAAATATATCTGCTAAACCTATATTTTAGTCAATCGGTAAATTGGTAAATGAAGATATTAAAATAATTTAATCAATTTTATGTGGGTATTAGCATTTACTATACCAACTTCGTTGCTGAAAATTACTGTATGATAGCCTAATAAAAGTCCAATGGAGTGATTTAACAATCATTTTTTAAATATTGTTATTTAGTCAACCTGTCATTAAGCTTTTCTGTCAAGTAATTACAAGACATAAGACATAATAGTTGCTACTTTAGAGATAAAAGTGTGGTTCCTCTTCTAAAGCAACTCTGAAGTAAATACACATATAAATTCATAAGATATCTTTTATTTTACAAAAATATTTTCCTTTAATAAAAATTTTCACATCATATATTTCATGGGAAACAATTAAAATGTAAATAGTTAAGTAATAACATTTTATTATCCTTTGGATCATATACTTTTTCCTTAAACTCTGTACATAGTCTTGTGATGCTTTCTAACCTAGATCTTGATTTAGAATTGACCCCTCAGTAGATCCTAGAGGAGAAGCTACATAGGATCCAGATTCAAATTCTGGAAAGCAGCTTCTTTTTTCTCCCAGCTCCTGCTCCTTCTTGATTAAGTAGTTCTCAGTGCTGCTGTTTGAAATCTCTAGGCTTGAAGTAGGGATCACTAACATGCATTTTTGTTTTTACTTTAACATATAAATGATCTATACAATATGTTTTATGAAATAATTATATAAAGTTAATTATAAAATATAACACACATTAGGAAATATAATTACCAAGTTTTATTTCTTAGAGATTAAATATGCAAATAGTGGTTGAGAGGGGGAAAAACGTTTAAACAAAAATATTGGATAGCAGAGAGAAAAAGAATAAGAATAATAAAAAAATACAGACAGCAGAGAAACTAACCTAGTGATTTTAACTCAACCAGAATTATCCAAATATGAAATATTCAACACCAACAAAAGGATTTCTCAGAGGACTGGAAAAGTTTTGCATTCAACAAACACATAAGAGAAGTAAGAAAATAGAGGAAGCAAAAATTGAAGGTTGGAGCAAATTGCAAAATGCCTGTCAGTGTAGAAGGAAAGTGGGTGTCTTCCAAATGATGGTTATATGTAATCAAATGACCTCAGTTCACAACGGAAATTTGTGTGTTTAAAACAATATTTAAATGGAAAAGGAAAGGGACTACTTTTGGCTGCCACTAATAGGTATCTAAAAAACTTGAAATTCTGTTTTAATCACTGACATCATTATTTATAAGTAGTGTTGCATTGCAATCTTTATTTGCTATATTCCTTAGACTCAGCTGAAAAATTCACTTGCATTCTTTCAATTCCTACCAAGCTTCCTAAAGTAACCTTAGACAACTAAATTCATTTGAACGGTGTAGGGTAAAAATCAAGTGACTACTCCAAAGAGTGAAAAGACAACAGCTAGACAGATCATTTATTTGACCAAGTCTGACCTTGCAAATTTCCAGTCTTTGGTACCATAGTATATGAATTCCAGTGTTGTGGGAGCTATAAAAGAATGTTGAGTCTCCATAAGCAAAATGAGAGTGATATAAACCCATTATTCCCTATCATCAGCCACATGCAAGTTATTATTTTTGGTATTGCTGATATAGTAGTGAAGACAAAGCCCCTTTGTATTATGCTTATAAGAGGAAAGATAGAAATGCAACCAACAAATAAATATATAATTTAATCTTAAGAAAAGATAATTATTGAATAGAGATAATTTAAAAGTTAAGAGCTGTTTTTTTTATAATGCATAGTCTTTAAGATATAGTCTTAAAGAAGGTAATAATTGAAGAGTGAGTGAAAAGAGGTGGGAAAGCTTGCTGTTGGGACAAACTCTGACATGGAGTCTCCTAAGCATCTTCAAAAACCAGCAAGAGATGAGTGAGAATAATGGGTAAGACCTAGGCTTTTCTACAAAAACAAATAGAGTAGGTAGGCATGAGATGAGATTTCTCCTCCACTGAAGGGCAGAGAAGGAGCAGGATTGTTCGGCAGCACCTGAATATTCATTATGCCTGAAACTTGTCCCATTTTTGTGCAAACCTTGTCATTGCCATAAAAGTTATTTCCACTCATTTGAACTGCAAGATCAGTACAAAGAGTAGCTCTGAGCATCATTAGGAAAAGTATGGATTTTCCAGGATATAGATTAAATCATTAGTGAATTTTATTTTCAAGGTATAGTCTTTTGAAACAGAGAGAATCATGTGTCCCATTTGACTCACTCCATCCTAGCTAAATCTAGGCAAATGGCATTTGAGGTCTAATTAGGTGGATCATCTTTGTTGTTCTGACAACTGTCTTCTCCAAAGAAGTAGGCTGAGCTGGAGCTCTAGATTTGAAATATCAGATGTTTGTAAATGTTTAGATCGTAGTTCAATATGCCCATTTTATGCAGATGATTTGTGTCATCTAAATACAGTGTAATTTGTTATTATACTTGCTGACTTCATTTTTCAATTTTCATTACATTTATCTTCCATGTAATTTAGTGGCCAGAACACTGCATTGAGAGTTAAGTGACATGGATTCAAGATCAAGTTGCTGTCACCATGCACCACTCTTCTTTAAGCCACTATTTCTTCATTTATTTTTTTTTTAAATAGAGTACCAGTTATTTGCCTTCTTATGGAGTTATTCTGAAAAAAAGAAAGAATAATGTATGGAAGTGCTCTTTGAAATTGTAAAGGACTGTTCAAATGAAAGCTATTATTACATCAACAAAAAGATGATTCAATACTGCCATTTTCACATGATGATAGGAAGCCACTCTGTTAAGGAAATATACCAATATGTCATTCCACTAGCATAGAATTATTAAATTATCATTTTTCAGAGAAATAGAAGAATGTCTTTTATAATAATGTCATATCTTCAATTTGAATTCTGTATGATACTAGTTTTAATGAATAGATTATCCACATTACTATGCCTACCTTACCGCTTTCTAAAAAAAGGTATATAGTTATATAATTGTAAAATTATGTATGTATGTTTAACGGGCACTTTGTAATTAAAAAGAAAAGGCTGAAAGATGAGTTGTTCAGAAATCTACTGCACTATAAGTGACATGTAGATTCATGAAGATATTTAAGCAGATAAATTTGCTAGTTTTTACAGGTCAGGCAAATTCAGAAATTAAGATACACCAATGATTGTAGTGGTTATTACCTACCTACATTGTAATAATAAATCAGTCACTAAAACCTAATTAAAGTCACTTAATATAATGTATATACATGTATCTACCAGTATGAATGTGCTATTAAAAATAATTATGTAGTTTTATTCATAAGAACATATTTTTTATCACCCATTTTTGTTATCACCATGTTTTTCCATCAATTCACCAAGATAGTGCTTGTAATAAACATGTATAGCTCATTTTTCCAAGTACATAATTTTGTAAGTAAATCTAAAGATGAAATATTCTGATTGTAGTAACAAAAAGCAGGAATGGATTAATTTGAGTTTTTCTTTTTATATTATGGGAAATGTTTGAGACATGATTTTCACAGAAAAATATGGGGGTTTTTGAAATTATTGGATAAATATCTTTTCTGTACTTGAAAGGATACAAAGACTAATGATATAATTTTATTCCCACACTGAAGATGTAAGCAATGGAAAAAAAACAGAGAAACTTACCTTCATCAATCCCTGAAGCGATTCATACACTTAAGTGTATACAGGATAAGGGTGTATCATTTATAGAATACTTTGAATATAGTTTTAATAATTCCTCTTAGGGTCATTGCCTCAGAACATATATATTGTGACAATTAGCTGGGAATGTTCCAATTTAACAAAATTCCTAAGCAGTCTGCATATTTCTGGCCACTTTGTTTTCTAAATTACACAACCATTGGCCTTAAAAACCAGTAAGTGAACAATGTAACAAAAGAAAAGGCTGCTGCTTCATTGATCCTTCATGCTGTTTTCCATCTAACCCTAGGTTGCCTCTCTCATTCAATCTGAAGTCATAAGGAGAACTTCTTGACCTCAAGGTAAATATGTAAGAAAGTCAGCAATGCTTTCAGTATCTTGGCAAAATTAAGCACTTAAAAAATTTCTGTTCTTATATATAGTTGTGTGAAAGATTTAGCCATTAGTTTATTTACACTCAAAGAAGGATTGGATAAACTGATATTATTTTTATCTTGCTCGGTATCACCAGGGTTTTTTGTTTTTATTTGTTTTTAGTTTTTAGACTGTCACTCTCAAAAAGGGATTGTTGAAATTTAGCTGAATTTCAAAGTAATTCATGAAAGATTAAAGAAGGTAATTAACATTTTCTAAATAACTACATGCCAATCAATCACTGGGCATTTTAAAATATGTAAACATCCTTAAAATGCTGTGACAGAGGTATTTTCTCTCCTATGTTTCACTTTTTTTTCTTTAAGGATGGGGTCTCACTGTGATGCCCAAGTTGTAATTCTATGATCATTCACAGAGAACTACATCCTCAAATCCTTGGACTCAAATGTTCCTCTTACCTCAGCCTCCTGAGTAGCGTTTCACCTTTATACACAGGTGGGCTGTGGGACTCGGACTCAGGATGGTTAAGCAGAAAGCCTGAATCTTTAAAATACATCTCAAAATTAGCCTCTGAGAAATTGTAGTTTTTGCAGGAAGATGGCACCCTAAATTTACTTGTAAAACACCTAACAATATGCAACAACTTTGCATTTGTACTTTCAACATCAGAAAGTGATCAGAAGTCTATGCATCAATAATAGGTATCTCACCCACTGCTCACTCTCTACTTGTACATTCTTAATGTCTGATGCCTATTCAGTGTCTTTACCTCTGGTTTCTAATATGCTTATACTCACAAGTTACATTCTGCTTGCTTTTATCCATAATTTCAATTTTGATACATTTAAAATTCTCCCCAGTTTCCTGTAGTCTTATTTTTTCCTTGACACATGCCTTGGGCAGAGACTGTCATCCTATCTGTTGTAAGATTCAAGAGTAATAATTCCATAACAATATACATTTCAAAAACACAATAAGACTTTTAGATACTTACATATTTAATTCTCACACAAGTTTGAATTGCTACCTTTTAAACTTTGACACACACACAGACACATTCACAATATGTGAAGATGGCATTAAATAGTACAATCTTTCAATTATCAGGAGATATTTTCAAGTTCATTTCAATCAATAATGACTTTACATGTATGACATTCTACATAAAAACATGTAGATACCACCTATTATTGATGTCTAAGATTTGTAATTTTATAACTAGACATAGATCATCAAATACGGGGATATGTAAATTAGCAAACAAAATATGCACAAGTGCATTCTTCATATCAGAGATAATTACATTTGTAATTAATAACATGAATTTATTAGAGAAATAGACTTAAAACTTTTATACTATAGCAATTATCTTGGATAAAATATGTTGGAATTGGAAGCATATTTAAAATTACAATTTTAAGAATGTTATTCTTACATACACACACACTAGCATACATATACGATATACCAGTGGTCCCCAACATTTTTTGGCACCAGGGACCAGTTTCATGGAAGACAATTTTTCTATGGACTGGGTCGAGCACAGGTTGTGATGTGAGTGATAGGATTGGCTGTAAATATAGATGGAGCTTTGCTTGCTTGCCCGCTGCTCACCTCTTGCTGTGAGGCCTGATTCCTAACAGGTCACGGACTGGTACTGTCTGCAGGCCGGGGTTTGGGGACCGCGGTAATATACATATGTATTTACAATCTATAAGTTAATGCACTATTCCCAGAAGTATAAAATCAAAGAGAAAGGTGTGTGTGTGTGTGTGTGTGTGTGTGCGCGCGTGTAGTCAAAGGAAAAGAGTTGTACCATGTAATTTAAGGTACCAGGAAGCCAGATGACAGGAATCTCCAGCAGCTGTAATTCTCACCCTGTTTCTTCCCTGCAGAGTTAAAAAATACTGGTTATATGGCAAATAGCACATCCAGAAAGAAAAACAAGACTTACTTGGATAGAATTCTGTATATATAGGCTACTATTTATTTTTTTCCAACTTAAAGTACTGAGAACTTGACTGCTGTTGTCATGCAGATACTAAAAGTTCAATTGCAATTACTGGAACGGACTTTAATTTGAAATAATACATAAGATAAGTAATAAGTTGATAATAACTGAACACATTCTAATGTCCAAAACATTGTACAATTTATTTTTATTATAATTTACATGTAAAAACAACATGCTGAATGTCTATGAATGGTAAATATAGCAATTTAGCCAACACTTATTGGGTAAATACTAAGTATAAAGATTACCTTATAAAAGTAATGTAGGGCTTTGCATGGTGTTTGGAATAAAGTAAGCTCTTAAAAATGTAGGTCATAGTTACTCCTACTTTACAGCTGAAGCAAATCATCAATGTTTCAGCCATGTGGCCTCAAATCCATGGTGTGCTTGGCTTCTAAGAGCCTGTGTCTGAGACTTTCATCAGAGGACTGCCCTGGGGCTACTGGAGGCTGGCCACAGTGGCTGAGGGTTTACATCTCACCCAAGACATATAGCCAGTGACTGACTGGTAGGTAGAGTAGGAAAGTTCACCTCCCTCCCTTTCAAGTAAGGCTGACTTTAAAGTCCAGTTTACACTCCAGAGCTCCCCATCACTTTGAGGTTGGCTCTTTGCCTTCATGTACACCTTAACGGCTTTTCATTTTCTCTTCTTTTTATCCAACTCTCTTATAATTTTCTTCTGGGTACATTTTCTTAATAAATCACCTGCATTCAAATTCTAATCTGTTAAGCTGCTCCTGCAGAACCTCACGTGAGACAACACCTAAGCAAAGTAAGCACAGAGAGCCTACATGATTGATCAGGCTCACATATTAATGAATAAAGACAGGTGCAGGCTCTTCATTGAGGAGCTTGTGTTCTTATGCCATTTCTTTAACAGTTAATTACATATGGTAGGATTTTCTATAAACAAATGAGAAGTAATAAATTAGGACCAGAGAATGAAAAATAGGCAGTTAATTTCTCAAGAAGCAAAACATATTTATTGTAACACGAATAAAAATTACCTATGTTAATATAAACAGTGATAACTTTGGGTGAAACTAGATCAAATATTATTTATCATGTTACCTGGGAAACATCATTTGAAGTAGTATTGTGTATCCAAAGTTAAAGTTTTTTCTTTATTTTTTTCTACTTTTACCCATGAAAATTCAAGATTTGTAAGGCTTTGTAACAAGGATTTCTTCTTATTTTAGTTGATTTTGGAAAACTGCTTAATTATTTTTTGTATAAATGAAACTATATTTTTGAAAATGTATTTTAACCACGTAAGGAAATGCCAACAGTTAACTTATGTATAATAAAGCATGTATACACACACATCCACAAAAAGAGAGGGAGAAAGAGAGAGTAGTAGAAGGATCAGCAAACCATAGTCCATGAATCAAAACTAGAAAACCAGTTGGCCACCTGTTTTTCTATGGCAAAGGAGCTAAGATTATTTTTAAATGGTTGAAAAAATTCAAAAGAATAATATATCTTGGAAATGGAAATTATATGAAATTAAAATTCCAGTGTCCAGAAAGCTTTACTGAAACACAGCCATACTCGTTCACATATTTTATGTGGCTGCTTTAGTCCTACCAAGGCAGAGATGAATGCTTGTAGCAGAAACAAATTGCGCTGATGAAGTTATAACTTGACACTATTTCCAGGGTTTTCGTTTTTGTTTTTTATTACCAGGGTACAGCCATCATATCAAAATAAGAAAAAAGGGAAAGTTGACTTTGAATGTCATACGTCAAAGTGCAGGGAAATGTGGATTATTTTGTTATCAAATTGGATGTTAAAACATGTGTTTATTATCATGTAATGACACTGGTCATGGTCACTAACATTCATGATATTATCCTCAAAACATTGGAAAGCAACAGTCAGAAAAATTAGAGACTTTAACAAGGAATATTTCATCATATTAGAATTTCTTTATAAAAATTAAAAAATGAAAATGAGACTAAAACCAAAGTAAGTTTCTAAACAGCTCATTTGTTGCTAAGCAAGGGAAGTTGTTTGCTGGCAGTGAGTTCTTTAAATGGTTTTGGGTTGCAAATAGGCAGAGAAAGGTATCCGGGTAAAATAAACATGCTTAAGATTATTAGCCTTTGGCAAGAACAGTTGCTTGAAAAGTTCGGGACATTAGGAGTAAGATCAATGTTCACTTAAAAAGCAAGAAAATGACTCAAAGTTTGCCTTGTTTCGTGGTGATTCCACAGATGCTACTAATACTGCAAAGGAGTTGTTTATTTGAAGAGTCAATGTCAAGCTTAAAGTGACAGAAGACTAGGTCACCACAAAATATTCTACATGGAACAACTGTAGGAAAAAAAATTAAAGAAATTGAGAAAGCAATAATGAATGCAGTGCAGTTTAAAGTGGAATCTAAAATGGGTTATAACTGACTTTATTCTCACTTCCCCTTGTCTGGCATTGCCAATTCTCTCTGCTCTACTCACCATTCATCTCTCAATAAAAGCTTTCTTAAAGATAAAATCCACTAAAGTGATCCCTGGCCTTAGGTGTATCATTATTACATTGATATAGGAATTGTCTCAAAAATTCCACTGAACTAATATTTACTTTGTCTTTTATGTTCTTTGAAACATCTTCAAATTCAATTATCAGTGCACGCACACGCGCACACACAAACCAAAAAAATAAAAAAAAAAAACCTCCAAAAATTCTTTCAATTGCCTTTTGATTAAAAACTGGCTTAAACTATTCACTTTTTATTTAACATAAATCTTTTCTCTTTAGCTCTTATATTCATAATCTGTGTTAATTTATTCTCTTCTTTTCTTTCTTTCTAAAATCTGGCATTATTCCATAAAAATTATTCCTTTGAAATTTGTAAAGGCCTTGTACCTCAATCCTTTTCCTTATCCTTTAAGTCCAGAATTAGTGCCATAAACTTAAACTTTGATTGGCTCTTCTAGATCATTTAATATAGTCTTGGCTTCCAGGCATGAGACCTATGTGCATACAATTGTGTTAATTAGGCCTTTTTAAAAAATGTATATATCTTCTCTCATTTCTTCTTGAAAATAAAATTTATAAACTACATATAATTTGCATTGAGTTTACCTTAAATGTTAATCACAATTCAAATATAATTTGAATAACTTTATTTAAAATATAAATAAAATACAGTATGATTGTGTGTGCATATATGTATATACATAGATACAGTTAATTCATTAATTAAAGCAAAAAGATATAAAACAGTGACCCAGTATTTATTAGACTGTTCTATTTAAGTTTGAAGTAAGCTTTAGTTAGCCTCTTCTTTCTTAAATGACACTGGAAAAACTTAAATGTTTAATAATGTTAACAAAAGGAATAAAGAGGAAGATACTTTTCATTAGCATGTTTACCCTATATCATAGTATTAAAATATGTCTTGAAATGTTGTTATTGAGCTGCTTTTTATCATTATAAAATTTTCTATAAGAAAATAATAATGAAACAATAAAAACCACTAAGACATTTTTTCCACATAATCATTCCTGCACTTTGTTATGAAAAATAAATTTATGGACTTATTTGCAAATCTCCTTTCCTTAAAAATAATAAAACCTAAATTTATATAGATGACTCATAAAGGGAATGTAATTATGTCATCTTTAAACAAATCACCTTGGACACAGCAAAGGATATTCATATTTAGAGCCCTTGTGTCACTTTCCATAAACTACATATTGAGTAATCACCCAATCAGGGAGCTAATTATATCTATACTAAGAACCTCGTACTTAATCCTTGAACTCAGGCATTACTGTTTGTGCACTATTGAGCTAAAGACTGCCTAAAGAAATTAATATGCAATGCATTCCATACTAACTTAGCTAATTTTTACAAAATTTGTGTTCAGCTTAAAAAAAAAAAAAAAAAAAACAAGAAAAAAGTTACACATGTACAGACAACAATTAGTTTACCAGGCTATTTTAATTATTCCTAAAGAAATAAAAAAAATATTTTATGCTGGAATTATAGATGTATCTGTACAATGAAAATATATTAATTAAGCAATTGCATAAAGTAAACATTGAATAAAAATTTATCCCTAAGCTGAATTTCATATATTTATAAAATTTCAGCTTTGTTCATTAAAAACATTGAAGACAAATTTCCTTATTATGTTTGCATATGAAAAATAAAATGTGTAAAACCAATATAGAAGTTTATTTTAAAATGTTAAATGGGAACTGACATTCCTTGATGTTAAAAAATATATTAGTGGTTTTATAATTTCATTGGATAAATTATTAAAAACTGACTTTGCTAGAAAATTTTGACTGTTATTTTGACAAATGGTTGAACGTATAAATAGAAATAAAGTTGTTCCTTTTATAACCCCTGTTAATTTTATAACCTTCCTTCATTAGATTATCTGCCCTTTGTCAATAGCTTTCACACAATAAACTTTTTTTTTTCCTAGCGAAGGCAGTATTTATTAAACGGCTTTCATAAAGGTTGCCTGTTGTTATGTTGGGAATAGATAGCTATTTGTAATCCCAAAGCTCAGCAATAACATTAATTCTAAACTAAAGGTTGAAACCATAAATTTTTCTAATATCCCCTGCAGGAAGATGAACTTTGCAATGAACAAAATGAAAACAATAATGCTATTTCATGACTTTTTAATTTTATTATTAAAACATGCTAAGGTAATATGTGGCTTATATAGGGAAATATGCTGTTGGCTTATCAGATTTCTTTATAACCCAAACTATAATTGTTATCAAGGTATAACGCTTGATTTTTATACACACACACTCCAAAAATATATATTTCAGAATTAAGTTATTGTCATACTTTATTTGACATATTGTTAATAATAAACAGATTCAAATTTAAGCAACCCTTTTATATACATTTGATTTGAAAAAACATACATAATACATAAAAATAAATCGATTTATAGTCATTACTATAGTCTGACCAAATAGCTTAGTCTTGATTCTCTCCAGAATATTATAGATATTTTCAGGTACTGAGAAATACTTACCTTAGTCAAAAGAAAACTCATTGATAAAACTCTGTGACTACTATTACTTCATGACCTTTGCCAATTTTGCCAGTACAAAAAGAAGACATAAGGAAAGTTTTTGAACATGACATATATCAGCTACTACAATATCCAGTCCACGGATAGTCTTATAATTATCCTCCACTGTGGCATAGCAGTTTTTAAAGATGAAGTGTAGAATTTTGCCGTACAGTTAGAATGCTAAAATGTCCTTTTGCCTACATACAATGTCTTTAGATAACACTTTAAACAGGTGACTATGTTATGATATGCATGCATTTTCTTGATAAATGTTTTTTATTTTTACTCAGAGAAAATATATTGAATTCATTGATTTTTAGGTGGAAGTGGAGACTCACTTAAGTTATGATAAAAGAGCAAGTAGGGTGCAAGAAAAATTACAGGGATACAATTAGTGAAAATGGCAAATAATTATGTGAAGTCTGAGGCAAATGAAAGACTTTAAGAAATGGGATTGGGTTAAAGAAAGACTGCCTGAAATCCAGTCAAAACCAAGGAAGAGGAAAGAAATGGTAAGTTCAGTTGTGGAACTGAAGGTGGATATATAGAATAGATTAATCAATTATGAGAGTGTGGGGGAAGAATGAGCATTGTGAATATCCACATGGTAGTTATTTGTTGAGCAGTGATTGCTAACCAACGAGGTATGTTTCCGAAACAGAAAAAGAAAACACTTTTCAAGATAGAATGATTTTATTCCTGGAAGAGCTAAAAGGAAAAAATGAGAACTTAATAGAACTAATGAAAAGTTTGAGAAATTGGCAAGCTGTAAAAGAAAATTTAAAAAAGCACAGTAATTCGTATTTCCATGATGTTCCAGTAAAATAATGTTTAAAATAACATATTACAGAAAAAAGAATACTGAATCTATATTCAAAATTATTAATAGTAACTATCTCTGTGTATTAGATGTAATTGGTAAAATAATTTTTATCATTTCCCTGTATGTTTTATATACCAAACATAAATTTATTTTAAAAAATGATTCATGTGATTTATACATTATATTACATACTGAAAAAATATATAATGACAATACATACAAAGAATAATTGAGAAAAAAATAGAGAATAATTAAATTAGAGACTGGGAATACAGGAATAGATTAAGCAAGAGATTGTGAGAATAAGAAAAGAATAATAAAATTATAAAATATAGAAAGTAAAGGTACAGATAATTTACAAACTGAGAACTCAATATAAATGTCTAAATCTAAAAAAGTCTATACTCATATTGCTGATTAAAATAGTTTAATAATAGGAAGTAACCATAAAATAGTCATAAATTTTAAATTTCAAATTTTACAGTTTGTGTTTTTATTATATACCATGTATATATACTTTCCTGAAGAAAACGTAGTTATTTTTCTAGAGAAGTTATCCTAATTTATTATTCTTATAAAATCATAATAGAAGGGAAAATATTGAACAACAATTTTGTGATTGTAATATAAGAGATTGGGATATAAGAGAAATTTCCAAGGTGCCCAAAGGATTGGATAGTTCTAAAGCAATTAATTTCTAGAACTCAATTCTTTGTTTCCTAATATTTATCTTTCTGAGACTGTGCCTACATCGTTTTGGCTTTATGGCACCATTTCTAATTCCATATTTGTTATCTTCCCTCTTCTGCTTTACAGAATCATTGCAAACATTTATCCATTCAAAAGCTGACTACCCAGACGTATAAAAACTACAGGAACAAGTGGTAATGATTGGTGCATCTATTAAAAAAGTGAATGACTCTGAGAACTGTTCAGAAATTATATTTGAATATGAGGTACTTATAATTATCTATTTTTAATAAGATGCAAGAGAGTCAAATTGATTTTTTTATTAGTGGATGATTCAAATTAATTTTAATGATAGAAATATAGTAGAAATATAATATTGAATATAGCAGAAATATAATATTGAATTGTATATGCTTTTCAAGGAGTTTTTAAAAACCAAGTTTCATTGCTGTAAGAAAACTTGTTATTCCTAACTATTTATGTGAAAACTTTCTTCAGCAGTTACAGAAACCAAACATATTTAACTTCTTTAACTTCAGAAGTTTCTTCAACATTTTTCTATAAAAAAATGAATAGCAAAAAATGAAGAAATTTTGCCTCATTATAGCCATATAAGCAATATTTATCTATGAGCACAGAGACTAATTTTAGAAGAGTCATAGTAATCTCATTAAGGGCTATATATCTAATGAAATATTATTTACAAAATATACAAATTTTGATGTATCTTTTTATTATGTAGCTTAGATTTCTACTAATAATAAGCTGAATAATAATTTAAGCCATAAGGTTTAACACAGAAAGCTATTTTTAAAATTTAAACATAGATATGCGCAGCTATAACAAAATACCATTTGACTGCATAACTTCTAAGCACAAAATTTTATTTCATACAGTTCTGGAGGCTGCAATGTCCAAGATCAAGGTGCTGGCAGACCTGGTGTCTGGTAAGAGTCTATTTTCTGATTCACAGATAGCACGTTTTCATGGTGCCCTCACATGGTGCGAGGAGATAGGCTTTCTGAGGTCTAGGCTTTCTAAGGGAACTGCTCCCAACATGAGAGCTTCATCTTCATACTGTAATGATCTCCATTATGTCCTCACATCTTACTGTCATCAGCTTGGGGGTTAGGTTTCAACATATGAATTCCGGGGGGGACACATTCAGACCATAGAAACACATATTTAAAATTTTCATAGATACAGTAACAAATACGAAAGAATGTGTAACAAAAAGATTCTTAATATTTCAATATGCTATCATGCTATATTCTGTTAGTAAAGCATAATTACAATGAATTAAGGTAAAGCTGCTTTGTGTATTTAATTTATATCAGATGGTATTGGGTATCAAATCACTATGGTGTTTAGATACCATTGGATTCACTGGAAAATGATGCAACAGTTTATTAAAATTTTATAATTAAAATATGCATTAAAGTAATAAATTATGTAAAGTCAAATTAAATCCTTTACAATATTTTAAAATTAAGATATGAATATTAGAAAGACGAAGACAAGATAACTTATTTTTTTTTTATCTTTTAGGAGGTACACCAGTAAAATTTCAGAGACAGACTATATACAGAGTTAGGAGAGAGTAGGGTGTGAGTCGGCTGAAGTTAAATATGTTTTGTATGGACATGTAAACATGGTTATTAACTCTGGTGTCCCATTCAAATTCAGGATTTTTTTTTTTAACATAGATACCTGAGGTCCACCCTAGCACAAGTGAATCAGAATTTTTAGACAGAGAGGCCAGTCACCAGTGGTTTTTTTTTTTTTTAATTTTTTATTATTTTTTATTTAAAAGCTCCTCAGGTTTTTCTAGTGTTAAATACAAAATGTCTCTATGGTCAATCCATAACAAAAAAAAAAAAAAGAGATGAGAAATAATATGGGTTCACCAGAAAGGAAGAATTTTTCTCCTTCATATTTGTATCAGTGACTGCTTTTCAACTATTGACTCCTCCTCATCCTTCTTTTCCTCCTCCGTGTGTAGTGTAAATTAAAGAGTTAAAGAGATAATGAGTTTTGGTCAGTGTAGCTCCTCAGAAGTTAGGAAAAAATGAGACTATAGCAAGGTCTGGATGAAAAAGAAATATTCTCAAGTGGGATAAGATTAAAGGGATTTGGGGGTCTTTTTCATTTTACTTGGTTTCCTTTTTTGTGTTTCTTTGTTTACCATTGACTCCCATCCTTAGAGAAGAGGAATTCTAGTGAAGAAAAAGAAAATTTTGCTTAATGTATAAATCCAGGAAAGATGATAAACACAGAAACAAAAACACTGGAAAATATCCAGGTTAGCAAATGGAAATTATTCATTGAGTCACCTAGGAATTTACAGGTTGTACTCAATATTCCTAACTCTAATTGGTATAAAAGTGCAATTGATCTTCTGGTACTCAAATTTTTTTAACATATCCTTTTTGCTACTGGTTATTTTGTATTTTAAATAATTTTTTTAAAACTTAAAAAGGGAAATGTGATATTATGAATTAAGCCATAAAATAAATACCCAGAGAAATCATGTAAAACTGTAAGAGATATCTAATGTACTTATTTTAAGAATTTAAATTTATTCCAGTTGTTTCTAGACAAATGTAATCCACTCATAAGATTAGTTCATATTTTTCCAGTTGCTTACACACTGACTCCAGAATTTGGTTTCAGTATATTCATCATGTTAAAAGCAGGGTTTAAATCAAATTGCACACATTTAACTGTCTAAATACTAGGATTCCAGCACCAAGATTTGCTGCTTTGTTGAAATGTTCTAACTTCTGTCACATCCAAAATTGGTATTTCTGTAATCCTCATACATTGGTTTCTATGGACTGTCAACTACCCCTCTGGGGCTCATTGGAAAGCAGAGAGATTCTGTACATGTAATGTAATAGCTTATTTTAATGGGGTCCACAGACATTTACTTATAATTGGTCACACTGAATATATGAAAGTCAAACTGAAAGGTTAGCTATCCCTAAAGGAAGAACAAAATGTTTTCTTGATTATCTATCATAATTTGTCTCATTAAGACCATCAGCAAGTCATGGCATTTTATACTCTTACGGTGCTTCCTAATTTAGGATTTTAGAGCCAAACAATATAAAACTTTTGGCATAGCCTGTGATCATATTTAATAAGTATCCACTTTGGTTTTCTCATTATAATTTTATTTCTCAAATTAGAATGCTGTGTTATGATACATAAAACCTTAAAATTACTAAAGTAGAATTCCTTATTGAATACCATTAGCTGACAATCATTTATGAAACATTATGAAATATTCCATAAAAAAACTTTTTCTTAGAATAACCATATTCCAACTAATTTTCTAAGCTATGTAAAATATGAATAGAAAATATATATATACACCAATTCAATTTTAACAAATAGCAAGTAAATAAAATTATTTCCTACGTTTTATGATTCCATCTATTTTACTTTTATTCTAAGCCATTTTCCCCATAGTATGGCAAAGATAATTCTCAAAGAATTCCTTGAACCTGTTAATGTACCAAATTTTATATTCAGTTGAAAAATGGGATATTCAGAAGAACAATGCCATCTGTGTTCTAAATGGTTAATCATGTTTTCATACTCCTAAACATTACATCTTCTTCATATGTATATCTTTGTGTGTGTGTGTGTGTATTTTCATTTAATCATTACAAATGGTTTTTAATGGCCCGTTTTTTTCCACAAACATGAAAATTTAGTTCCATAATACTTTTCATCATATGTTTCAAGGAAAGTTCCTTGTTTTTTTTTTGTCAGTCTAATCTTAACAAAATATTACCTTCTCAGAAAGCATGTCTCTGAAACCTCCATCAGCCACAAGGATCTTGTTATCATTATGTTGCAAATTGCCTATTAAACCATACCCTTTCTTAATTCCCTGCATCATAGTTCTGGGTATATGATATTTTTATCATTTATTTATTTATTCAACTGGAATGCAAGCTCTTCTTATTAATTAAATCTTAAAGCCCAGAACATTTATGAATAAATCAATGAATATATGAATGAAATAAGGAATTCCTATGAGTTTCAAATTATTATTCAATAATGTTACCCAAATTTGATGCACAAAGAAATATGCAAATTATGCTTTTTACCCATGAGTCTGTCTACAAAGTTGTGTACTTTCCTTTAACTTACATTTATTTCTTCTTATTTTTACCTTTCAGGCAATATTGCCTGCCATTGCTGTTTTTCAGAAAACATGATCTGATTGTGATTCAAAACATGGGTGCTTGATCCGCCTCTGCCCCCACATTGCTTATTTAATAAAGTAATAGTACATAGTACCTTACCGTGGCCCATAAAGGCATTTACAGTCTAAAATCCAGTCACATTCCTATCCATGACACAAATATAACTTCAGGCTTTGTTCTCACATGGCTATTCCTTGATCTTGAAAAATAACTGCCTGCTTGCCGAATTCATTCCTTTCCACATACTGTTCATCATGTGGGAAATTCTCTTTTCTTTATTCCCTCACTCATTTCGTCCACCTGATGAGCTCTTTTCCATCCTTCAAGACCGATGAAAAAGACATTCCTTTACCACCTATTCAGGAATACTTCCGTTCTCCTCCATTTCACTTGCTGATACATTGTTAATAGAACATTTAACATTGTGGAGTAGTTATCTGCTTTCGTATCATCTTTTCTCCCTAAGGTAGAAAGTAGCACTTTGGAAAACAAAAATATTTTCTTCTACCAACATTGGTTGACAAAGAAAAGGATGCCAACAATTCAACAAATATTTAATGGATTAAAATAATTTTCTAATCTTTCCATCTATCATAAGATGAAAATTTTCCAAAGAGATAATATGAAGAAACAGAATTTATGTTATATTTTTATGTTTTATTTATGTGCATATCTTATATTTATTTATGCTTAGAAAAACAAGTATTTAATGAGGATTATCTGTAAATGCTAGTTCAGTTACCTAAGCATTAGCCTTGAATAAAATGTGAAGTTTAATAACAGTCTTGAAAAGAATAACTGGAATTTAAATGGGAGAAAAATCCTGAAGACAAACAAAATCTTCAGGTTTTAAAATTATGTCTGTCAGTACCAAAACTTGATAAATGTCCAATTATGAGATTAATTTGAGATATTCTTTTTAATAATTTAAATACACATTTTTCTCTTTTTTATCTTAACTAAAATCAGTGGGAAAGAGTCATAGAATTTTTTAGATTTCTTTTTATTTCTGAAAGTATTTCATGATTTCTTTTATAAAAATATTGAGCATAATTATTAAAAATAAAAAGACTAGAAATAACTTTTAAATTGAACACTTACTATAAACTAGACAATAATTTGAAGGCTTTATATTCAAATGTTTAACTATAGCATGAAAGTAGCAGTTTATTGATATTTTATAGATGAGAAAATAGGTTTAGAGATAAAGTACATATCTAGAGATCAGGTAAATGGTCTATCTAGGATGTCATCCCTTGTCTAATTTACTTCAAAGCCATACTCCTCTGGTGTTTGTGTAATCCTGTGGATTACATTATGATCCAGATCCATGGTAGAAATTTGCAGGTGAGAAATTGGTTTGTTTCTTAATGGTGCTCAGAGACTAGAGGAGAAGCTCATAGACAAGTGAATGCACACATGTATAAAGTCAAAACCTGCAATAAACAAAATATAGTCTGACAAATGGACCTTCCATATATATATTAATACCTAAATCTGATCACATTAGCAAGTATAGAAAAGTTGTGTCTTATATTTTGATAAATATCATTTTTAATGTTCCTGAGTTCTTTATCTTGAACTTTAAATTTTTTAATAATATTTTTTGTGTAAGAAATATAATGTATCACTTTAACGACTGAGAACATTAACAGAGTTAACAGTTCCAGTATTTTCTGAACCACCATACATGCACAAACTCACACACATGCATCTGCATTTGCCTATTTATGGAGTTATAAACTTCACATAGTGCTTCTGCGGGGCGTATTAATAAATACTAGAAAGAAGTTTAATTCAAAATGGTAAAATGTGAAAAATATGGGAAAAATTTCAAATACCTGGATATTATGGATACATTAATTGCATTTTAAGAACTTAGATTAATGATGGCTTTCAAGACTGTGTGCAGTCCTCAAGTGCCTTCAGAAATAGGACCTTAGATGCAATTTAGCTTTCTTTTTTTTTTTTTTTTTTTTTTGAGACAGTCTCACTCTGTTGCCCAGGCTAGAGTGAGTGCCATGGCGTCAGCCTAGCTCACAGCAACCTCAAACTCCTGAGCTCAAGCGATCCTCCTGTCTCAGCCTCCCGAGTAGCTGGGACTACAGGCATGCACCACCATGCCCGGCTAATTTTTTTCTATATATATTTTTAGCTGTCTATATAATTTCTTTCTATTTTTAGTAGAGGTGGGGTCTCGCTCTTGCTCAGGCTGGTCTCGAACTCCTGAGCTCGAACGATCCGCCCACCTCGGCCTCCCAGAGTGCTAGGATTACAGGCGTGAGCCACCGCGCCCGGCCTAGCTTTCTTTTCGATTAGGTGACTTTGGATTGAATAACTGAAATGTAATTTACATTGACATAAGCCAAAAGGGACTATCACTACTAAAATACAAAAGTTTTTACATCAAATGCTAGTGTAGATATATGGTTGGATCTCAGTAGCAACTAGAAGTGGGAACTCACATGGGCTGAGGACTCTCCCACCTCTTCTGTTCCTTTCTATAAATATGCTTCTTTACTTCCCCAAATATAGATATTCTTCCTATGCTACTCTGAAATACATTGCAAGAGACATGGATTCCATTAACTTTGCAACTTTATATTATTACCTTTTATCTATGAAAGAAACCCAGGCCATACACTTTATTCCAACTCACAAGAATAAACAGACACAGGATTAATGTGTCCAGTTTTTGAAGACTATTTTATACCAGACCAAATCTCTGCCATGGTTGCAATTTATGTAATACGGTCTTCTTGCTAAAAGTCATGAGAAAAAGGAATGGGGTCGGGTCAAAAAACCAGTTCCCAGAAAAAATATAGTCCAGGAAGAAAATCCTGTTTACATTTATTAAAATCGATACGCATTTTATTATTTAATTATACTTGATTCTATTAAACATTTTTGAGAATCAATAAACAATGTAAAATGAATTTTATTTAACCAAAATAGTTTATGAGTCAGGATGCCTTTTCTCTTCATGATATCTAAAAATGAATTGAACTTATATTTTAAATAAGAGCTTCCTAATAGCTCATATATTTTGTTCTAAAATATTTCAGAAGTTCATTATTTTGTTGACTTAGTTAAAAAAGGATTTTCTTATTTTTGCATCTATGTGTGTATATTTATGTTCAAGTTGTAAAGTCTTGTGCTGTTTGATAGTTGGATAACTAAATTTACCTTAAAATACATTTAGTAGAATATAAATGGCCCTTCCTCTTTCATTGACATCTCAAATGTCATAAAGCTAGAAATGATTTCTCAATGTATGCGAAATATCACATTATATGGAACAAAATCAAGATAAAAGGGATAATAGATCTTAGATTGTTTTTATATTTATCCCATATATCAACTATTCTCATGACAAACTAGACAACTGTTCACGGATTCATTCTTTCTGTCATATTCCATTTTTGGTTCTGATTGGTATAGCCAGACTGACTGCATGACAATTTACATGAATTATTAAAACTAAATGAAAGTGTTGTTTGAATCATATATTATCTCCTCTGAATTTTATAGTATAGTTGGAGGATTGATGTTGGGTTCACATTAGTCATTTTTTTGCATGCTGATAAACTTGGTCAATTAGTGAAATAAACATTAAAATTCAAATAAGGCATATTAAATTTTGTCATAAAATCATGATTTTTTTGGATGTGAAATCAGTGTAAATCTTAATTAAATTAATATCCAAAGGAGCTAAATTTATATTTCCACATTTGTATTTAATACTAAAATATGTACTAATTTGAAAATTGCTTGAAGATTAATCTAGTTAGAAATAACTAATCTCACCATCAAATAACTATGCCAAATTAAATTCATTTTATCATTAGCATACAAAATGTAGAGTGCATTTTTGAAATATAAGACTCTTTAATTTACCTAGACTCTTCAGGTAATATAGACCCTTTAATGTATCAAGGATATGTGATATTTGTATAGAGATTTTAGTAAACAAAAGAAAATATTTTTGAAAGGTATTACATTGACACTTTTAAAATTTCTTAATAAGTGTAAGTCAAATGTTAATTAGGCATTTTGGATTATACTTCAAAGAGGGTTATTATATTAATATAAATGTTTTTCTTTTGTATGTGTATAATTTGTATAAAAAATCAAAAATAGTAAATATCTTGTAAGACCTTTAAAAGTATATTTAATGTTACATAGAAAATGTATAGAACCTACATAAGTACACAAAATTACACAAACCCATTAAATATTCAATGAATAAAAAAATACAGCAAGAAAATAACATGTAGCCATAAAAATGCATCATTTAGAAAACAAATTATAAACCACAAGATGGAGCTGGAATTACATTTTCTATAAAAAGTTAATGAAAATTGACTCAAGTCATGTTTTCAAAATGTGTATACTCTATGCAGTACATGATTCCTAAAACACCATGCAAAACTGTATTTTATAAATACTTATATATTTTCAGTAACAGATATTATCATTATTTAAAACATGACTACAATATGCATGTAAAACCTATTGTCAGAAGACAAAATTACAACAAATTTAGTTTAAAGATCTAGTTGGCTTTTAGTTGTGATTCTAGAATCAGGGAAGACCTCATTTTAGAAAATAGAACCAGTGTCCTGATGAACTTGGTAGAGGAGTTTGGCTTTATAAGGCAAAAAAAGCTAAAGAAAGCAGAGACAGAGAACAAAAGTAGATTGGTCATTCAAAGTTGCTTTCCTTATAGGCTTAAAACAAAGGGGACTGCCTTATTATGCTGACTTGGGTTGACTAGAATTTCTTTTTTCTTTAGAAAAATTGTCCCATTTCAAAGTTCAATTTGATTGCGTGGCACTTCATACATATGACTCCATTCAGGTATGGTCTGATGTTTTGGAGCCTAGTACAGGAGGCTGGTCCATAACAATGACGTCTCATAACTTTATCACAATAGATTCCATCCATACAATTATGCTAAAATTTCATAGAAACATTTCTACGTTTTAATAAAAAGAGACAATATAATGATCCAGGCGGTACATAACTTATAGAAGTGACTGCTAACATGTTTCCTTTATTAGTTACCAAATAACAAAATGATATTCATTATGGAAAGAGGATTTTAGTTATGACACTCAGAGATGATCAGTTAGACAACATTGCATGCATATATACGTATATATTTATATATATGTATATATATATATATATATAAAAATGTCATTTAAGAGAAAACACTAGTGAAGACCATTTACATTCTTCTCACTCTTTTGTCTGTCTTATCATCTTTGGTAATTTTATGAACTAAGACAAAATTCACTTTCTTGAACTTCCATTTGGGAAAATTCTCCCTAGACTCTTGGCTTGACTTCCATCTTTGTAAAGGAATCTCTAGTAGTCATCTTAACCACAGCAAAATCTCAAAAACACTGTTAACAATAACAATATATTAAGCTATGATAGGCAATTTATTACCTGTGAAACTGGTTTTGTTCAATATTTTATTTCTAGACTTTTAACAAAACACTGACTAGAAGTAGCAAGTGACTTCACCAAAAAACTAGTTCGAACTAATAAACAAATTAGATTAATTTTCAGGATACAAAATCAACAAACAAAAATCATTTGCATTTCCCTGCAAAACTGGTTTCATTTGAAATTATTAAATTAAGCACAATTTATTTATTGTCTTCTGTTTAAATTAAGACAATGTGCTACTCAGCAAGAATATACTCTGTTGGAAGGATTATACTTTATTAAGAGAATATATCACCTCTGAGATATGCCAGAAAGTCTACTGTAATATGAAAATTAAGGGAAAAAACCAACAAATTCAGGTTGGTTTAAAAGTGGAATGTAGACTAAAGTTTCTTTTTTCTGTATAATCTGCATAAGGTATATTGAAACAAAAATTAAAACTATTGAAATAAACTACTTATTTAGAAAATCATATAAATTCTTAAAGCAGTATAATTTAATTAGGGTTTGGGACCACTCTTGAGTACTGAGAAAGTTCTAAGAAACTTCATCATCCACATTTTTTGCGCTAGCCCCTCCTATATTATAATATATAAACTGCACTCTTTTTCCTAACTACAATAACTCATTTCAGTCTGACCACTATGAGGAAATTAACATTAAGGAAAAAAAAGCTTAGAAGAGTTTTTTTTTTTTTTTACTGTAGTTTAAAAAATGTTTACATGGTGAAATGGTTAGCCTCTTAGGAAGAATCCCTGATAGAAACAACTTCTGTCTGCTTTGTCCAAGATAAGACAACAGTATGTGGATGGTTTCATCTCTGGATTCTCAGTCTTGTTCCAGAGGTCTATGTCTCTATTCTTTCTTGTGCCAGTACCATGCTGTTTTAGTTACTATAGCTTTGTATACATCTTGGAGTGTGGTAGACTGATACCTCCCAGTTTGTTCTTTTTGCTTAAGATTGCTTTGGCTATAGGAGGTCTTCTCTTGTTCCATACAAAGCGTAGAGTTTTTTTTTTTCTAGATTTGTAAAGAATGATGATGGTACTTTGATAGGGATTGCGTTAACTGTGTAGATCACTTTAGGTAGTATGGACATTTTAACAATGTTGATTCTACCAATCCATGAGCAAGGTAGATTTTTCCGTCTGTTTACATCTATGATTTCTTTTCTTAGTGTTTCATAGTTTTCCCTGTATATGTCTCTTATCTCTTTCATTAAATATATACCTAGATATTTGATTTTCATTGAGGCTATTGTAAAAGGTATTGCATGTTTTTAAATTTCATCTTATTATGGGGGATACAGAATTTCAGGTTACATACATTGCCCATGTACCGCCTGTCCCCCCCAGTCAAAGCTCCAGGCGTGTCCGTTCTCCAGACAGTGCGCGTTGCACCCATCATGTAGGTATATATCCATCCCCTCCCCACCCCTCCTCCCCGAGTCAGCACCTTCAAGCATGACTATTCCCCAAACGGTGCGCAATGCACTCATTATGTAGGCATACACCCATCCCCTGCCCCCACCCCCACCTCAGTCTGATATCCGATTGGTATTGTTCCCAGATGTATATTTAGGTGACATCAGGGAAACCAATTTTCTGATGAGTCCAACTCTCTCCAGGAGAACCATAGAGATGTCATATCTTCGTTATTTCTTATAGCTGAATAATATTCCATGGTATACATATACCACGTTTACTAATCCAATCATGTATTGATGGGTATTTGGGTTGTTTCCACATCTTTGCAATTGTGAATTGTGCTGTTATAAACATTCAGGTAAGGTATTGCATTTTTTATTTGAATTTCAGCTTGACTGTTATTGGTGTATATGAATGCTTCTGACTGGTGTGTATTAATTTTGTATCCTGAGACTTTACTGAAGTCATTTACCAATTCCAGGAGTCTCTTGGTTGGATCCTTGGGGTTTTCTAGATATAATATCATATCATCAGCAAAGAGTGAGAGTTTGATCTCTTCTGTCTCTCTTTTTTTTTTTTTTTTTTTTTCAGCTTATTATGGGGGTGCAAAAGTTCAGGTTACATACGTTGCCCACATACCACCCACCCCCCGAGTCAGAGCTCCAAGCGTACCCATTCCCCAGACGGTGCGCAACACACTCATCATGTAGGCATACACCCATCCCCCCACCCCCCACCTCAGTCTGATATCCAATTGGTATCATTCCCAAATGTGCATTTAGGTGATGATCAGGGAAACCAATTTTCTGGTGAGTACATGTGATGCTTGTTTTTCCATTCTTGGGATACTTCACTTAATATAATGGGTTCCAACTCTCTCCAGGAGAACCAAAGAGATGTTATATCACCATTATTTCTTGTAGCTGAGTAATACTCCATGGTATACATATACCACAATTTACTAATCCATTCATGAATTGATGGGCATTTGGGTTGTTTCTACATCTTTGCAATTGTGAATTGTGCTGCTATAAACATTTGGGTACAGATGTCTTTGTCATACAATGACTTCTGTTCCTTTGGGTAGATACCCAATAATGGGATTGCTGGATCTAATGGTAGGTCTTTTTGGATGCCCTTAATTCCCCTTTCTTCTCTAATTGCTCTAGCAAGAACTTCCAGCACTATGTTGAATGGAAGTGGAGACAGTGGACATCCTTGTCTGGTTCCAGATCTAAGTGGGAATGGTTTCAATTTTTCCTCTGAGATAATTTTAAGGTATGTCCTGTCTATGCCTATTTTGCTAAGAGACTAATCAACACTAAGGTGCTCACACAGTAGTAATATTCTTTTGGGGTAGGGGGCTTGGGGTGGGTAAACTCACAACTAATGGATGCAGTGAGCATTGTGGGGGCAGACAGGGCACATCTTAAATCATGGTTGGGATTTGGCAAAGTCATAACCTGGAACCCAAATGTTTGTACCCCCATAATTTCTTGGAAAAAAAAACTGGAAGAACCAGGGTGAGTTTAGTGCCTTGCTATTGCATTGAATGATCAAATGATCACTTTAGACAACTGAATCATGAGGAATTGGGAGGCTGAATGAGCAGCTATGCTCATAGATATATTGAAGAAGAGAAAGAAGTATCAGCATCTTAAACAATCATTTAGTTTCTTTTGAACCACAAGATAGTTTTGTTCTAGTACTTAAATATACATGTGTCCTGGCAAGAAACTTAAGATCTGATAAGAATAGTTTAGAACAGTGATAGTTTATACAGTGTATTTCAACCTAAAATATAGAAGCCCATGCCAAGATTAACGCTTCACCTTTCCATGCTGGAATCTATACAAGAGGAGAGAAGAGGTTCTAAAGCATTAAAAGAGACTTAGGACTTCCAGAATATTACAAATGAAAGGGATTTTAAGAATAATCTCATCCTAAACTGCAGGTAAATTTCTGTGCCCAAGCCACTTCCAATTAGTTGGAGATGACTGGCTGAAGCACCTCAGGAAAATTCAGTGAAAAATTCAGGAAAATTCGTAACTTTGAGGAGTGTTTCAAATTATAAATAAGACTCATCAGAGGAGTTTCTACATACCTGCTGTGCAGTCAACATCATCTAAAAACCATCACGACACTTTAAGATGTGTCCAACATTAAACAACATTGTTATTACTTAGAGGAAAGGCTATAAACGTATTGACTCTGTATTTAGTATTCAGTACACTTCGCTATACTAGAAGTAGCACACCAATGTGCAGGTAAATTTGGGTAATATACTACTAACTTGATAGCTCAGAAACAATAGGTTAGTTGTATGCTATCCATAAAATACCTACTGGATCATAAGTATCCTTAAAAAAATCTATTATTATAGTATCTCTTAAAATCTATTAATTTTACTTAAATTAGTAACTCTTGAGGATTGAAATATCAAATCCATTATTTTAATTCACACACCTTTAATTGGCTTCCTGGTAGCTAGAGTGTACTTCCAATCCCTTTAACTTTGGGTTTATCCAAGTCACAGCCAATGCTTAGTGCATTTTAAAAGATAAATTACCAAATCTTGTGACTCATTGTTTGTTATTCCTGTTTATAATTTAAAGGGCAAACTCAGTGTGTCGTTATCTAAGCCATGCCAAGCATCAGCATCTCTTAGCAGGGAAAATAATCAGTATCTATGCAACAAAGAATAAATAGATATCTTTCTCTTAGCATTTTTGCCTACATTAGGTATGCATAAAGATAAAACGCTATTTTACTGCCCTAGATTTTTTTGTTTATTCATTTTATTAAGTTCACAGTTTAAGTCATGACTAATTATTTACAAAAAGTTCTATTCTGAATCAAATTTTCTGTTATGTCTGTAGAAAATTCAGTTTGATAATATGTATACTCTATATATTTTTGGTTAAATATCATGCTATTCTTATGTTATTTTAATTTTTGTGGGTCAGCAATATCCATTGCTGTGGTTTTTAACCTTGTTAGTGTATCAGATACATGTGGAATTTTGAAAATACATAGATTGTGGGGAGTTAGCTACACTCCCTGCAAAGGGGTTCTGTGTCGGGTCCCTCAGGCAGGGGTCGTCATAAAGGATGAAAAATAGTGGGAAACAGAAATAAAAAATAATACGCAGAGCTGAAGATATAGTTTATAGGGTAAAGGTTTATGAAGACAGACAGGAGGATATCCGGAAGATTATATCGTTCCCATGGAGATATAACAAAGACTGAACTTTTACACAGGTACTTACAGATTTACACAATGATAGATAGTTTGGTTCAGGGTCAAAAGTCATCTAACAGCCTACTACAGATCATTCAACTAACTCTACCTAGGTAAACAATGAGTTAAATCTTCTTAGGGTATACTTGTAGGTTTATGATACGGCTATTACTTTAGCAAAAATAGAGACATCGTGGCTCTGGTTGTTTTGAGCTAAAACAGATTTCAGAAGTCAACATGAGTTGTGCCTTATTTTGCTTATTTTAAACACATAGTTCATCTGGGCCCGGCTTGGGCAATATATCTGTTTAATTAGCTCTCGGCATATTTCATAATCATCTCTCCTCCCTGGGAGGTTTGTCTTTGTTGATCGGCTCTGGCAACCTATGGCTCTAGGCAAGACCTGCTTTGTCTTTCAAAACAGGTGAGAACCATAAGCCCCAGCTTACAACTGTCATTTTGAATGCAGCTGTTACTGACCATTGAGACGCCCTCCTGAGGTGAGGCAGCTTTTGAACTAACAGCTTTATTTCTTCTTTAAGGCAATGCCTTATTTGACTTCTGATATCAAATCTTGTCTCTAAAAATACAGGGGGAATTTCTATAAAGGAGTATTCTTAGGTTCAACATCTCCCCCTTTTTTTTATTTTTTGAAGAAAGTTGATGGAGTTGGACAGCCATCACAGCGAGGCGTCGGTCTCTGGATTCTTGTCTTCTTCGGAGTTTTCTCCAGACTATAAGTAAGCACAAGCAAAGGATTAATAGAATGCTAAAAGTTACCATAATGGAACTCCCATAGATCTTAAGATGATGAAATGGATCAGCTGACTCTAAACCAGAAGATATGCCATTAACAATGTCAGCTTCAGAGAGTAATTTAAGTTTATGACTGAAGGTACTTAATATTTCTTATTGTAAGTTTCCAATCTCTTCAGTCAGATTTCCTTAAGTAGATGTTTTTGATGTTTTCCCCAGGAAACTGAGTTTGATTATATATATGAGGTGTAACACAAAATTGAGTGATATTCCAAACGCAACAGAGTCTAAGTTGCTTTTGTAGCCTTATAACCTGGTCTCTCAACGAGGTGACTGCTTGCTGTAAGTCAGCCACTTGAGTAGCCAATTTGCTGTCAATTTGATTTTGGGTAGACCATAATTGATTTGAATCGTGGTGCCAATTTTGAACAAATTCAGTAGTCTGAACGTTTTGATGCAGAGCCACACCTGCGGTGGTCGCAGAAGTGGTGACAGCAGTGATTCCCAACATAGCTACTATGGAGACCAATAAACCTTTTTGTACATTTAAGAATGTGGTTAGTTTATCCAAAAGGAACATTGCTGGTGTTTCTTGCCAGACTCTATTCATTTGAACAGGTAACCACAGTCCTGTTCTGGCTTTGAGAATATAAAGTGTTTCTTTATAGGGATTGAACTTTATGGAATTGTCAATACAGGTATGATAAGAACAGTTGTTACAGGTCCCTAGGAAGGAAGGTTCGTTATAGACAGCATGTCCAATCATAAATAAGTAAGGCAGTCTAACACAAACTTGGATATAATGAGTAGAATTTAAATTAAAGGTCCATTCTCGGCTAGTGTTTGTATCCAAAGTGTGTGTGCTAATCCAGGCCTGCAACGGGTGCAAAGCAGCTGATATTTTCCACAATTGATCATGAATAGGGCCATTTAAAATATGAGGGGCTGGAGAGCTCATACCGTTATTGAGCCAGGTAATATGACTTTTAAGTTCAGTGTCCTTTACAGACATTGAGGTAGCAATTTTATTCCAATGAAGCTTTTTAGGATTATGAGAGGAGGCCGGATGTCCATAGGGACTCCAGTTTAGAACAATACCATATGATGTGGACCCAGCAAGAATGTGCCCCATGTGAGCTCTACAATTTTCCCATTGTACCCAAGTTTTAGGGTCAGAAATTCTTACTTTCTTACAAATGCGTACATCTGTGGGTGCAATTTTAGAATGCCCAAAAGGAGAAAAAGAAGAGACAGAAGGAATAACTGGGCTTTAATTTTATCACCAGTTGAATTGCTGGTGACTAACCAGGTTTGGGTGGCAGGTTTTAAACAATGAATACCTTTACCAATAAATACATACAGGAGGGCCTTCTGTCTCAACTTCATATTTATTAATTCTGGTGCCCTCTTCATTGGGTTTCATTGGACCATGATAATCATAAGGTCCTGGTAGCCAATTAGAAATCATTAACAAATACTAAGAAAGGCATGTCAGCCCAATTGACAATCTTATTTAAAGGGGGATTAGGAATATATGCCCAATAGTGAGAGGTTTGGTTGGCAGACACTCTTACCGCCATGCTCACCACGCAGATCATGGTAAGAAAAAGATTTACAGATGTTTTAGGTACAAATGTCAGGTTCAATATCCTGTCTGCTGCTTTGAATGTTCTCTTCAACTGTCCCCACGTCATGATCTGTGCCTGAAGTGTCTTCCACTCTGGGCTTGATTATTCTGCTTGGAATCCGTACTGTTTGTCCATCATCTGTCAAAACACAAGCAAAAACTCTCCCCTACACCTTTGTCCATCCTTCTTTTCATTTATTTTCTATATCATCTTTTGACCAGATAGGCTGGTGAGAGAAAGAGTCTGGTTGTCAACTCCCATTCCAATGCTTTTCTATTGCCGTTAACTTACCTTCCTTATGAATATTCAAAAAATTTAAAGTAAATAAGGCTTGATTTATTCTATCTTTGGGAGACTGTCTACCTCCCCCTTTTTGTTTTAATAACATGTTCTTTAGAGTTTGATGTGTACGCTCTATAATACCTTGTCTTTGAAGATTATAAGGAATGCTAGTAATGTGTTCGCAGGAGCAGATATATTAGTATACTGATGTATGCTCCCCATTGTTGTAACAAATCCCTTTTCCATAGATTAATAGCAATGTTAGCCACATAAGGTTTTAAAGTGGCTGTCTGTTTATCAGGGCCTGAACAATTTAAAATTTGTTGACTTTGAAATATATCCGTCACAGTTCCTGTTCCAGTAAGAACAGTAGGAACTTGTTGTAAAGGTCAAGACTTTGGCCAAAAACTTTTAGAAATAATTGTAACATCAGCTCCAGTATCTACAAGTCCAACAAAAGATTTGCCATTTAACTTAATTTCTAATTGAGGTGTCTGGTCATTAATAAAAGTTTGCCAATATACTTTAGTTCCAGTACTCCCAAAACCTCCTTACCTTAGAACATCAGATTTTCCAATCTGTATATAAGGTAACAATAGAAGTTATGCAATATGGTCTCCAGTCTGAATAGGAAAATCAAAATTGGAACTTACCATAACTGATATTTCTTTTGAATAATCTGAATCAATTACACTCAAATCCACTGAAATTCCTTTTAATGTAAGAGAGCTCCATTGATAAAAGCTCCCCAGAAAGGTTGTTTACATTTTTTTTTTTCCCCCAAATGTCCTTTATGGCCCTAATTGAGACCTTTTACAACAGTTCTTTGTTTTCCTGGAGGGATTGTTCTCTCCCCCCTCCCCCCAGCCTCAGCTATCATTTGCATTTTAAAAGCATCTGACTTGACCTTTTGGCAAAATTTTCTTTAAAAATTCTTTGAGCTGCAGATGTAAAAGCTGCTGCTAACACTTTGAATTAGCATTATTAAAAGGCAACATATGGAACCTCAAATTTCCCAAGTCAGGCGGATGAACCATCTTTTGCACAACATCTTGTAATCTAGCAATAAAATCTACATAAATTTCATTAACTTTTTCTTTAACACTTTATACAAGAAAACATAGACTGTTTAGGAGAAGCTATCTTTTCTTACGCTCTAATACAATACTGTTGAATTTGAGCAATAACCTGATCATCATATTTTAATTGAACATTTATGCCAAATCAGTTTTATTTTCCTGTAATTTGAGTCTTTAAAATTTTGAACGGCACATCTCGAGATTGGTTTTAGCCAGGCTTGCCGCGAGCCTTATCTCTCCACTAGGTAGTGAACGGTAAAAATTTAGACGGAAACAAAACTGTCCGCGCTGGAGATTTCTAATCCCAAGGAATTAATCTTTCTGTTTGAGCCAATCTTTTAAGCAAATCTTTGAGAGTTTTAAATGGAATAAGCTCAGGTATATTGCGGAGACTCCGAGGTGTTTGCCCCGCCCTGTCCTGATTATCAGAAGTTGGGCTTGGCTCTATTATAGCAACAGGATAAAGATACTCTTCTAAATTTTCATTTAATTGTGCTTCCCTGATATCTTTTCTAAGACTTTAGTTTGTTCTTTAAAAGTTTTTCTACCAGCCTCTCTCAAGGGCGGATCATGCTTCTGGGCATCATTTGCATTAGAAAGCAGCCCTTCCCAAGCTTAAAGCAGCTGACTTAGCCACTCAGAGAGCTCTTGCTTAAAGTGAAAGTTCATCTTTAGACATTTTAACAATGATTCAATGCAATCTCTATTAAATTACCAACATCATTTTTCACAGATATAGAAAAAATAATTTTACGCTTTGTATGGAATGAGAGAAGACCCCATTTAGCAAAAGCAATTTTAAGCAACAAAAACAAAATGGGAGGTATTAATTTGCCAGACTTCAAACTATACCACAAGACTGTGATTATAAAAAATGCTTGGTATTGGCACAAGTGCAGGGACATAGACCAGTGGAACAGAACAGAAAATCCAAATATAAAACTATCCTCATATAGCCATCTGATCTTTGACAAAGCAGACAAAAATATACTCTGGGGAAAAGATTCCTTATTTAATAAATGGTGCTGGGAAAACTGGATAGCCACATGTAGAAGACTAAAACAGGACCCACAACTTTCACCTCTCACAAAAATCAAATCACGGTGGATAACAGACTTAAACCTTAGGTCAGAAACCATTAGAATTCTAGAAGAAAACGTAGGAAAGACTCTTACAGACATTGGCCTAGGCAAAGAATTTATGTACAAGACCCCTAAGGCAATCACAAGAACAACAAAAATAAATAAATGGGACCTGATCAAATTAAAAAGCTTCTGCACAGCCAAAGAAACAGTCACGAGAGTAAACAGACAACCTACAGAATGGGAAAAAAATTTTGCATACTACACATCAGATAAAGGACTGATAACAAGAATCTATTTAGAACTCACGAAAATCAGTAAGAAAAAATCGAACAACCCTATCAAAAAGTGGGCAAATGACATGAATAGAAACTTCTCGAAAGAAGATATAAGAATGGCTAACAAACATATGAAAAAATGTTCAACATCTCTAATGATCAGGGAAATGCAAATCAAAACCACAATGAGATATCACTTAACTCCAGTGAGAATGGCCTTTATCAAAAAGTCCCAAAACAATACATGTTGGCATGGATGCGGAGAGACAGGTACACTCATACACTGCTGGTGGGACTGTAAACTAGTGCAACCCCCGTGGAAAGCAATGTGGAGATACCTTGAACAGATTCAAGTATACCTACCATTCGAGCCAGCAATCCCGTTATTGGGCATCTACCCAGAAGAACAAAAGTCATTCTATAAAAAAGACACCTGCACCCGAATGTTTATAGCAGCACAATTCACAATCGCAAAGATGTGGAAACAACCCAAATGCCTATCAATTCATGAATGGATTAGCAAAACGTGGTATATGTATACCATGGAATATTACTCAGCTATTAGAAATAATGGCAATATGGCATCTCTTTGGTTCTCCTGGAGAGAGTTGGAACCCATTATATTACGTGAAGTATCCCAAGAATGGAAAAATAAGCACCACATGTACTAACCAGCAAACTGGTTTCCCTGATCATCACCTAAGTGCACATTTGGGAATAACACCAATTGGGTATCAGACAGAGATGGGGGAAGGGGGGAAGGGATCAGTGTATACCTACTTGATGAGTGCGATGTGCACTGTCTGGGGAATGGACACGCTTGAAGCTCAGACTCAGGAGGATGGGGGGGCATGGGCAATATATATAACCTGAACTTTTGTACCCCCATAATGAGCTGAAATAAAAAAAAAAAAAAAAGAAAGTTCACCTGTAGAATTTTTTTTTTTCCTATATTTTCTATAGACCTGAGAAGAGGGTCAGTAGCTATTTCTGGGAGTATCCAAACTAAATCACAACTTTATTGTATAGTACTGGTTCCTAGACTGCCTATTTCCAATAATCATTCCTGGCCTACTTCCTTTTAGACTCTAACTTCAAGCCAGAGAAAATAATCAGTGTTCCTACACAAGAAAGTTTCAGTTCTCATAACTTCAGTGTAAATATCCTTTTAATTCTAATTATTTCATTTACTGATCTCATTGCAGTCTCTCCACTTTACTTTTAAGCCTTCACAGTTTTGACAAGTTTAACTCTAAATTTTGACTTATTTCTTCATGTTTCTGTTTCTTCTTCTTTTTGGATTATGAAATCTCCATGAATGAGTTAATTCAAATGATGTGCTTTTTACTAAATCTTAAGTTTTATTTATACTTAGTATAATATAGGCAAGTACATATCAAGCAACTATAGTTAAAAAACAACATAGAAAAAGATTGTAGAATATCACCCTCTGCTTCTGGGCTTCAAAGGAGCTATCTTTTTCCCCAAACATGGATACTTGACTCCTGTAGAAATCATCAGAAATTTAACTATAGTTCTTAAGATTTAAGTGGATGCCTCATGTCTAAATAATTGTTTATATTTTTGAATAACACTTTAACTGTTTCCACAATATGAATATTAATTGCAAAACTATTACTTGTTTGAAGTTATGCTTTTACTTGTACATATTCTCAATGTATGTTTGTCTCCTCATATTTCAGTGATAAAATATTAAGTTCTCATATTGCTACTCATCTCTGCAGGAGTGCTCCCAGTGCAGTAACACTTAAAACCAAAATTGGGGTAGTGAATGAGAGGGAAAATGGTAGTACTTAATGTATTTGCGAACTCCCAAGTCAAACTTGAACATTAAGATACATTACGTTGATCGTGATGAATTGGCAATATCAAAACAGGAGCAAGTGTGATGGGATGCTGTGAAGTGTATTCATGCTCTTAAGGCAATTAATTCAAGATGAAAATGAAGTGGTTGCCACAACAATGAGATGAGTGATTATCTTACAAAAGGAAAGAGGTTGTGAAGATGTAGAGAAGTATTATCCTTTTTTTTACTAATTATACAGTCTAATCATTGTAAAATTATTTTATAGCTTTTCTAGAAAATCTTTTTGTAATCTTTTATTTTGATATAAATGCAAACTTACAGAAATGTGGGAATAGCATAAGAATCTCTTATACAGTATTTACCAATTCACCAATAAATTCTTTTTCCCCAGCTTTTTCCTTATTAATACATTCATTCTCTGTCTCTATCTTTTTGTGTCTCTTTGTCTTTCTGTCTCTCTCTGTCATTGTGGCTTCAATTTGAATTTTCCTAATGATTACTAATATTTAACATTTTTGGTGGGTTTACCTACAATACATACATTTTCTTTGTAAGTGTTCAGATCTTTTACTCATTCTTTATTGGGTTGTTTGTTTTCTTATTACTGAATTTTGAGATGGCTTTATACTTTCTTTATACAAATCCTTCATCAGATAGTGATTTGTTAATAATTTCTTCCAGTCTGTAATTAGTCTTTTCATTCTTCTATCAGTGTTTTAGGAAGAGAATATATTTTTTAAATCCCAATGATATTATATACTGTGATTTAGGTGTTATATCCAGGAAATCTTTATCAAAACCATGATCACCAGGATTTATTTTCTACTTTTATTTTTTTGTTGAAGTTTTAAAAATTGTACACAGAACTCTGAATTTTTTCTATTGAATTTACTGTATACTATTAAGTTATTAAGACAAAATTTCTCCAATATACAATTTGACTAATAGTGTTCTCAGGGGATGATATTTTATTTCAAAAAGTTGTGAGCCTTAAATTTTAAAAAGCTAATATTTGTAAAGCTTTTAGAGTAGGGCCTGGTTTATAATTGGCCCAAGTGGCACATTATGCCATTAAAAATGTTAATATACCTAAATAGCTTAAATAAAAATATGATAAATAGGACATATTAAGAGGAATGCAAACAAATACAAATAATCAAATATAATCATTATAAAAGGTTTTTTTATATTATTTTTCTTCACACTTATAAATGTAAGATATCATTGATGTTACTAGCATTTATGGATCTTTTAACAAACATTAAGCTTATAGTAGAAAAATCATTGGCCAATCCAGTAACATCATTAGTATCTTAGTAACACTGGCAAATTATTGATTAAAAACAACTTATAACTTATGTAAGGAGTATTGTCTAATATTCTGTCTTACTATATTTGGTGAATTGAAATATGTACATTTTCTATATATTCTACGTTTTTAATAGTTGATTACGTTTTACTAAAAAAAAGTATTCATAAAGATAATCTGACACTGAATAAAGCAATAAGTATAACATTAAAATGATGAAAAAACTATCTTAAGCTACAGATTGCTTGTTTTATGAGCTATTTCTAAATTTACAATATATTTTTATGTATTAACTACATACATATCAGAATAAACAACATTAAACGAAAGAACTATATTTAGAATTTCAAATTCTTGAGATGATTTTCAAAAGTAGCTATTTTCATTAACTATTTTAAACTATCTAGTCACCTAGCATAGCTTCTTTGTTTGTCATATGGCCAAATGGCCAGTTTATTCACTCAGAGCCACACTTTCAATGTGTGTGGGTGTATTTTAATATTAGAAAGATATAGTATGAAGTGATTTATGATAGATATAGATGCAAAATGTACCAACAGTGACACAATTGGGAACAAATATCTTTTCATTATATATTTGGTTTGCTATTATAGTCCATTATATTTCTCAATTTTACACTATTAAAATTATTCACTTATACAACAATTTTCATGATGAACTACACATATATAAATATAGGCATCATAGATTTAGAACTTATGGGCAAACATTGCACAATTTTAAGTCTTTTCTTTTTCATACTGACATGCAAAAAACCTAATTACCCAAATCTGCATGTGGATCCATAGAAAACTCTGCCTTTTAGGCCAGGAATTTTTTTTAACATATGCTTTTACTTTATTTTTTTTTAACAAAGCAATGAGACATCTCACTTTGGATCTTAGACTACAAAAACAAATAGTGAAACAATTGGAAAACTGTGAATACTTTCTGTACAATAGTATAATATTGGCTTAATGTTAATTTTGGATCTTGAAAACTCTTCTATGGTTTTGTAAGATTCTCCTTGTTTTAAAAATATATTTATTTTAGAATTTACAGTAGAGTTACATATGTGTGTATATATATATATGTGTGTGTGAGTATTAATGAGAGACAGGGAGAGAGATAATATATTATAAATCAATGCAGTAAACATTATACATCATTTAAGGAATATATATATAATACTTGTTCAGAAATTATTGTTGTAACTGTTTTAAAGTATGATTTTTATAACAAAATATTTTATAATTTGAACTAGTTCAGTGCTATAATTTTAAATAAATACTATAAACATTTCATTAAATAGTTCATATTTTTATAAATTAAATGATAATGAAAATACCAAAATTTCTCATAAAATTTCATAGCAATGCAAGAAACAAATCAAGATGCTTGCAAATGAAATATGACATGTATCTCTCATATTCAATGAAAAATTTAAGCAATTAAATGCCTTTTAATAACTGTCATATGCTCAATCCCCTAAGTAACCTTTTCTCTATTTCTGGTGTAAGCTGATTTCAGATTTAGATGTCTTTTGATGTGCTGACAGTACCAAATGTTCTCTGACAAATTATTTACAAATGTTAATATTCCACTTTAGATCAGGCAATGTTTTAATTTAAGTCAGATTTACGTTTTATTTCTTTTCCCTGTTTCTCTATATTCATACTTCAGGGATCAGATTAAATTTTTAAAATAAAAAACCAACCAAACAAACAACAAAAGAAAGGGAGCAAAATATCAGACATTTGATTAAACTAGTGAAGTGTTGTGTTGAAAGCACATAGTCCATAATTGACTATATTCAATTTATTTCACTCACGATTTTTATATTTATATTTTTCTGTACTTGTTTATATTAAATAAAAACAGTAAAAGGCCTTATATAGTTTTGCATACAAAAACTTGAAATCCAGAATTAACTGAGACTTGATACTTGATTTGTACCCTAAGCTATTACAATATGTGGTATAGAGACAACGGATGATTGTGCTGTAAAGGAAGGGAGAACATTAATTTTTTCTGATTTATTTCATAAAGGATAACTCTAATTTTTTACATTTCTCTTCCTGGTAGATATATCTGTCCTTAAAAGCCCTATCAAGAGACGGACAAGGATTCTTGAGAAAAAAAATAGCCAATAATCTCATTACACTCAGAAAGGACTTCTTCCTCTGGAATCTTATTTTATTGTCACTTTCATGACTCTCAAATATAATTAAATTTGTGATTTTTTTTTTAAATAATTTACCTGAACTTTCTGTGTTACAACAGGACAACCATGCATGCTGCTTGCTGCTGTCCTTTCTACAGGTCAAGTTCAGTAACATTTCATGTAATATATTTGGGATTTAATCTACCAATGTGGGTTTTTCCCCCATTTATATTCTCTTTTTAAATGTTTTTATAGACCTTTCTGTGCTGTTCCTGTGTTGAATTTTATCCATCCCCACCATTTGCTTATTCCCTCCTCTTTTAGCATTCAATTATATTTCTCTCATTTATTTCTTTAAATAGTTGCCCTTGAGTTTTCAATGCATATGTACAACTAATCAAAGCCCTCTTTCAAATAAAGCTGTGTCACCTCCAGGTGGTTCTTACATTCAGGTCCCTTAAAACAGAATATTTCCCATTATTCTCTCCCATCCCTTAAAACAGTGCTGTCATTAATTTCAATTCCCCAGAAGACAAAAATCAATGAATACTTAGCTGCTGTTATTACTTTGAATAAACTATTACTTGATAGATCAATTAAGAATTGGAAAACTGGATATCCCCATGTAGAAGACTAAAACAGGACCCACAGCTTTCACCTCTCACAAAAATGAAATCACAGTGGATAACAGACTTAAACCTTAGGTGGGAAACTATTAGAACTCTAGAAGAAAATATAGGAAAGACTCTTACAGACATTGGCCTAGGCAAAGAATTTATGTACAAGACCCCTAAGGCAATAACAGCAACAACAAAAATAAATAAATGGGACCTGATCAAATTAAAAAGTTTCTGCACAGCCAAAGAAACAGTCACGAGAGTAAACAGACAACCTACAGAATGGGAAAAATTTTCGCATACTACACATCAGATAAAGGACTGATAACAAGAATCTATTTAGAACTCAGGAAAATCAGTAAGAAAAAATCGAACAACCCTATCAAAAAGTGGGCAAATGACATGAATAGAAATTTTTCAAAAGAAGATATAAAAATGGCTAACAAACATATGAAAAAATGTTCAACATCTCTAATGATCAGGGAAATGCAAATCAAAACCACAATGAGATATCACTTAACTCCAGTGAGAATGGCCTTTATCAAAAAGTCCCAAAACAATACATGTTGGCGTGGATGCAGAGAGACAGGAACACTCATACACTGCTGGTGGGACTGTAAACTAGTGCAACCCCCGTGGAAAGCAATGTGGAGATACCTTGAATAGATTCAAGTATACCTACCATTCGATCCAGCAATCCCATTATTGGGCATCTACCCAGAAGAACAAAAGTCATTCTATAAAAAAGACACCTGCACCCGAATGTTTATAGCAGCACAATTCACAATCGCAAAGATGTGGAAACAACCCGAATGCCTATCAATTATATAGCATCTCTTTGGTTCTCCTGGAGAGAGTTGGAACCCATTATATTAAGTGAAGTATCCCAAGAATGGAAAAAATAAGTACCACATGTACTCACCAGCAAACTGGTTTCCCTGATCATCACCTAAGTGCACATTTGGGAATAACACCAATTGGGTATCAGACAGAGGTGGGGGCTGGCGGGGAGGGATGGGTGTACATCTACTTGGTGAGTGCGATGTGCACTGTCTGGGCAATGGACAGGCTTGAAGTTCTGATGGGGGGATGGGGGGAGGGGATGGGTGCATACCTACGTGATGAGTGCGATGATCACTATCTAGGGAATGGACACACTTGAAGCTCAGACTCGGGGGCATGGGCAATATATATAACCTGAACTTTTGTACCCCCATAATGAGCTGAAATAAAAAAAAAAAAGAATGAGAAGATAACATATTTTATTTAACCTTCATTTATTCCTTTTCTAATAGTATTTTTCTTATGTATATATCTGAGTTTCTGACCTATATAATTTTCCTACTTTCTGAGAATCTTCTTTAGCATTTCTTTTAAGGCAACTCTACAGGCAACAAATTCCAACATTTTTGTTAAACTGAGAAAGTCTTTATTTCTCCAGCAGTTTTCACTGACAGAATTCTATATGATGCTGTTTTGGTTTTTTTCCCCTCCCTTTCAACACTTGAAATATTTCATTCAGTTGTCCTTTTGTATGGATAATTTCTCAAAAGATGTCTAATTTAATTCTTATCCTTGCTTCTCTATATGTAAGGTGTTTGTGTTTGTTGATATTGTTTTTTCTGGCTTCTTTCATGATTTTCTCTTTATCTTTGATTTTCTCCAGTTTCTATATAATATGCTTATGTGTATATATTTTGGTATTTATTTTACTTAGTGTTCCTTGAGCTTCCTGGACCTATGTTTTGGGGTGTATCATAAATATTGGGGAATTAGTAGTCATTATTGCTCCAAATATTTCTTCTCTTTCTTTTTCTCTTTTTCTTCTGGTCTTCTCAGAAGTATTTTGCACATTATTTATTTTGTCTCACAGCTTTAGGGAATGGTATTCTGTCTCATTTTATTCTTTTTTTCTCATTGCATTTTAGTTTCGGATGTTTCCATTGACATTTCTTCAAGCTCATTCTTTCCCTTTATATGTCTAGTGAGCCCACCAAAGGCCTTCTTTATTTCTGTTACTTTGTTATTTCTAGTATTTTCTTTTTCTTTTTTTTTTTTTTCCTGTTGCCCGGGCTAGAGTGCCGTGGCATCAGCCTCACTCACAGCAACCTCAAACTCCTGGGCTCAAGCAATCCTCCTGCCTCAGACTCCTGAGTAGCGGGGGCTACAGGCATGCGCCACCACGCCCAGCTAATTTTTTCTATGTAGTTTTAGTTGTCCAGCTAATGTCTTTCTATTTTTTTAGTAGAGACGGGGTCTCACTCTTGCTCAGGCTGGTTTCGAACTCCTGAGCTTAGAGGATCCTCCTGCCTCAGCCTCCCAGAGTGCTAAAATTACAGGCGTGAGCCACCGTGCCCAGCCAAAAGCAAAGTCTTGAATTTCAGTTCAACTTTGATCATATACCAAGAATATTAAAAAGATATAAGAATAATCTATATATAGAGATGAACACACCGAATGAATGCAGAATTAGAAATCTAGTGAAAATATTATAAACAGAGGAAACTAGAAGTGATATTTTATAATTATTTAAAATCAAAATGTTTTAAGAATTACTTAGCACATTCTGGTGAAAAAGACAGAAATTTCTTCAAAAATTGTTTTCTATGTTAACTTGAAATTTACTCCTGCATTTTGAACTCTTTATCTCATTTTAACTATACATCCAAGGCTACTTAATTTTCCAGCTGGTATTAGGTTTATAATTGAGATTCCGGAATAAACCATCATATGGGCTCCTTCCTACCCAGTTATAAATCTTAGCTACTCTGCTACAGCAGGTAATGATGATGGTTTGGTGGTGATCATTGGAGAGACTTAATAATCAGAAGTTTGGCTTTTACCATTATGATAAAGGTTTATTCAGCATTTATTTTTACCAGAAACTATACTGTTGATTAAACTTTCTTTCTTTCTTTTATAATTTCAAATGCCTGGTTGTTGTTTTTTTCTCTTTTTAGGTGTGCTGTTTTTGTTTATGTTGTCATCTATTATAGCGATGGTTGGTTTCGCCTATAAACCTTAGCTATAGCTTGGTTGGTTGGTTTCCCCTATAAACCAAACTTAGACGGAAACTTAAAAAAATAATTTAAAGTATTGGCATTTTAAAAACATTAAAAAGTAAGTATAGAGTGGAGCAATATCCTCTAAATGTTCAACAGAAAACCTTCAAAAATATATATTATTCATTCCATTAAATTAATCCTATCGAACTAATTAGATCATATATAACTATAGAATACAGGTCATTCAAATCTATATTTTATTGTATCATATTTCTTTTTTTTAATTTCAAGATATTATGGGGGTACAAACATTTTGGTTACAAGTAATGACTTTGCCTCACCCAAGCCAGGGCTAGAGGTGTGCCCTTCCCCCATACAGTGCACACCACATCCATTAGTTGTGAGTTTACCCACCCCACCCTCCCACCTGACTGACACCCTGTGAAAATTACTACCATGTGAGCACATTAGTGTTGATCAGTTAGGACCAATTTGATGGCAAGTACACATGGTGCTTATTTTCCACTTTTGTGATACCTCACTTCGAAGGATGGGCTCAGGCTCTATCCAGGATAATATAGCAGGTGCTAGATAACCATTGTTTTTGTGGCTGAATAGAACTCCATGGTATGCATATCCCACATTTTATTAATCCACTCATGGATTGATGGGCACTTGAGTTGTTTCTACATCCTTGCAATAGTGAATTGTGCTGCCATAAACATCGGAGTGCAGATGTCTTTATTATAGAGTATCTTTTGCTCCTTTGGATGGATGCCTAGTAGTGGGATTGCTGGGTCAAATGGCATTTCTATTTTTAGCTCTTTGAGGTATCTCCAAATTATTTTCCACAAGGATTGTTCTAATTTGCAGTCCCACCAACAGGATAAGAGTGTTTTTATCTCTCCACATCCACGCCAGCATTTGTTGTTTTGGAACTTCTGATAAAGGCCAATCTCACTGGAGCTAGGTAATATCTCATTGTGCAGAAAGTCCCAGAAAGTTTCATTTGGACATTTATTTATTTTTGTTTGCCTAATTTACAAGAAAGAATAACTTAATGGGAAAAGCCTCTACCTCTTAAATATATTATTTCTGATAATACAAAAGTAAAAAGTAACCTTCCACACAGCTTCTCTCTCTCTCTAAAGAGGTACAAAAATGTTGGCTGTACTATCCTCAGTTCTTATAGACTTAATTTAAGAAAACATTAAACTATACCAACAGTTTTCAATATGGATTACCTTCAATTAAACTGTGAACTGCAAAACATAATTTGATTTAATAATAAGGATGGATCTATTGTCTTAATTTTTGTTCCTAGTTATGTCATAAATATACAAATCTAAAAATAAGAATAAAAACACCATTATTTGTAAAGTAAAAATTTCTTATTCATTATTTCTTTGATAAAGCCATAAATACAATCTCAGTTCAACCACAAGAATTGTAGAACTTTCAAGATTTCACATCAAAAATTAATAAAATTATGACTTAAAATTATACATTTAATTACACATATTTTAATCTAACCCAAAATTCAGTGTATTTCAATGAAATCACACATAGAATGTAATCTGAAAAGGATCAAGAAAATAGTTCACTTCTGAAAATAATTTTTATCCAACCTTTCTTATGCAAAAAACAAGGAAAGGAAGAAATAAAAAAGAAAGAAAATAAATGAAGGAAGAAAGGAGGAAAGTAGATAAAAGCAAAAGTAAAAATCAGGAGCAGAATTAAAAAAAAAACTGTAAGTACTTCTCTTAACTATGTACAGTACATTGTAACTTTGCTATCTTGAAATCCACTGCTCAAAAGCCCATGTCTGCTGAAGTCCTTTACTGTAAAGCATACTTTATTGCAAAGCAGAGCTCTTTTCCAGAATCAATTTTTACTTATTAGTGGGTTAATAAGAAACTTATTAGCATTTTCTGTTCCTCAGAGGCATTCTTAAAAATGAGGCCATAATGATCTTGACACATGCCCTAAGATGATGATGAAAAGCTTTACTAAGTCAAAAAAGGGCAAAGAATCAGATTCATGTGTAGCAAATATTTCCCAAAGATATTAGAATTCCAATGCACACTATGCTTATATGTAAGCCAAAGGCTGAATTGTTGCATGTGAAGTCCTTTTTCCTATTATAATGTCTTATCTACAAATTGGATATGGTCATGCGTCACATAAATTTTTGACTAAGAAGCTAGAATGTCAATTTTATCAAAGTTCCATCTGATTATAATGCAGAATAGCCTTAAGCAGAGGCCTTTGAGGGCCCTGCTTCACCTAATAGAGATATGGATAAATTATAAGCTTGCTTGCTGCAGAGCCCATAAGTTATACTGTAGCCACTACTATAAGAGAAGCAATGGAATAGAAATGAGATCTCACAACTTGAACATTTTATATCAAAGTCATTACATTATGAGATGAAACTCATGAAAAATTAACACTCAAATAATTTGTCCATAGTCAACTCATTTACTTAATTAAAATAATTGATACAATTTAGTAAAGTTGAAGTTAAGTTAAATAGCATCAATATGTATAAAATAATAAAGAATTATTAGTAATGAAACGGATACAGGCTTTGAAGTTTCACCAATTTGAGTTCAAATCACATGTTTTATTGATAGGAAACTTGCAACTTTCTTATTTTCCTAAAGGAATGTGTTTTAATGAGTTAATTCATGCAATGAAATATGTAACTGTGTTGTGATTCCTTAGATAATTGCTGTCAAAGACAAAGAACAAACAAAAAAGCATTCATTTCTTCAGCTGACTTTTTTGAAAAACATTAATACTAACCATGAAATAATACGTATGCAGTCTTCCTCTTATTTCCTTGGATACATTTGCCAAATTATATAAGAAATTGCAATTTCAAAGAGAGATGACTAAAACTGAAGAATTGATGATACAATTAATAAGACTTTCTATTCAGTAGCTAACATGCTTCTATCCATAAATTCCAGTGTAATTCTATCTGATTATCTCAGAATTGCCAAATTCATTTTGCAATAGGTGACTTCCGTCTTTCTCTTGCTAGTGCTCTTTCCATGGCGGAATGGTTACTGTCTCACCATTCCTTTTTGTTTATGAATAATCTCCTTACAGAGGCCTTACCTGAATAAACTACCTGAGTTTTTTTCTTCAATTATATATTTTAACCCTGTTTTAGATGTATTATTCATAGCATTTTCCATACTTTTAATAGCAACTCTCTTTCCTGCTTTGTTTTCTATCACCTCAAAAACTTTGGAAGGTCTACTATGTCAGAAAATACCTTTCTATTGTAACCCATACAGTGTAAGGAATAAATAGTACTCAAAAAGCAGTTGGTCAATATTTATTAATTAATATTATTCTAATTGACAAACCATAATTATATACATTTATGTGGTACAATGTCATGTTTGGAGATATATATATATATATATATATACCCAAGAGAATAAATGCATATGGCATATGACATATTATTTCAGTACATAGTAAATGGTACCTATAACTCCATTATGAAGTTTTTTAATTACTGTTAATTACAGTGCATCCATATAGACACAAATTTTTAAACTCTACCAGACATGATGAATTGGCTATTCAAAAGCCATGGTGTTCTCTTTGCACAAAAATCTACTGACTAGACAATGGGAATTTTGAAAGCCTAAAAAACAAACAAACAAAAATCTTAGCCCCTCATAGATAAGGTTACCCATGCAACTTGTTCATGTTCATAATTAATCCCTTATAAACATGCCAAAATATGTTGTCTCCTGCCCATAAGCAGAAACTCCTGGTCTTATGGAGTACTTAGGGAGATTTATCTTCCCAAATAATAAAAAGAAAAGACTTTGAATAAAGACAACTTGGGTCTTACTGATTTATTTCCGCCAGAATTGTAAATGCAGGGTCTAGAGGCAGAGTAGACTCCAACATTATGAGAATTAAGGCATATGCTAATAATGAAAAGAGAATTTGATTTTTTCATAACAAAGTTGAATTATAATACTGGGTCCAAACTATCTTATCCCTTAACAGTGTGTCAGTAATATAAATAAACTCATTATCTGCTTTTGATTGTTTTTAGTGGCTTACCTTTCTACCATAAGCTTTACAGATTCACTTATCATTTTGTCATGTAATCAATCTTCCTATCAATTTTCATGAAAGGCAATCTTCTGAATTCTAAAGCTATACAAATTATAATCTTTGGAATATTGAAGAATTATATTTACTATAACCATGCTATACCTAAAGTACAAATTATATAAAATAACAGCAATACTAATAATAAACACTTTTAATGAAAACCATGCAAATATTTAACATAATTCTTCTCGCCATTTTAACTGTCAGCAGTATCCATTAATATATGACTAATTCTGTAAATAAAAATATTTCCTATTTATATAAATTATCATTTTTTTTGAATTATGGTTATATTCACAATTCAGTGGTCCCCAACCTTTTTGGCACCTGGGACCAGTTTCATGGAAGACAGTTTTTCCACAGACGGGGGTGAGTGGGTGGGGTGGAGGGTAGGCGGTGATATGCAGCATTATACACATTTTATTCTTATGTAACAAATGAACAGTATAAATAATAGATATTTGAGTACATAGGACAAATACTATTTTTTAAATATTTAAGAAATAAGTCAGTTTTTTCGTATATATATTGTGTATATATATGAAATATAAATATTGTCATATATATTGTTTATTTAGCATTCTCAAAATATCAAAAACAGTCAATTGAATGCATGGTATTTCATAAAATTTGCAGTTAATTTAAAAATTGACCAGTAGTTACAGATGAGCACTATTCTTCATTTTGCTTCTAGACACTTTAATCAACCTGCCAGCATGTTGGGATCAATCAGTTGTGGCAGTTGTGTTCATTCATCTTTGTCCTGCCATTCATCCTATGGCAGTAAGGAGCACGCTGTGTAATTGAATTTGGTTGAAATCTAATATAAGAGCAAACGGTGACACAGTAGCTATAACTAGTTTGATTCAAAAATTTGAGCACATGATTGTGCTAGTTGTTTTCAGGGAGAAGCATACGAGACTTTATTCTCTGCTATCATAAGTGAGAGCTTTGGGGGAAAAGCACTCGGCATGCTTTAGGACACACTAAGTTTTCATAGATTCTCAGTTGAAAAATTACAGTTGATGAGAAGAAAGAGAGTAACAAGTACAAAACAGTGTTTTTTAGAAAATAAAGACATAAAGCTTAAGGCATAGAAATTTTCCAGGTTATATAAACAAGATAAAGTCTTAAAATTGTCTGTAAATATTGTCATGTATTTAGGAAATTTATGTGATGCAGTAAAGTTCCCTGTTTTAGAGAATTAGAGAGTTTGAAAATATTTACATCTACGCATCTATAAATCTATATCTATATCTGTATCTATATTTAGTTGTGTTCTATTTCAAAGTTTTGCCCCTGGTTGTGTTTTTTAAAGTTAATTTTGAAATGTGAATGAAGCTAGCCTATGTGGATGAAAATAATCACCTTGCATTATTTGTTTTTAGATTTTAGGCAAGTAACACGTTTCTCTGTGAAGCAGGTTCGCTGTGCACTGGGTCCGGTGAGTCAGAGCACATACACAAGTAACATGAAGTAGATTTATTACTTACAGATGGGCAGCAAGGGACAAAAGAAGCCTAGGATCCATTGTGAGCCAGTCTCCCAGAGCTCAAGAAAGCCTCCGGGGGGCAGTTGGAGTCTAAGCTGCACACACACCCTACTAGCACAACACTTAAGAGACCCCAAAAGGCAGCCCACCCTGAGTTCTGCCTCTCAGGAGTCACAGGACTCACTGGACAAAGCTTTGAAGGACATCTTTACTCCAGTGGAAAGGAATAAATCCCAGGCTGCCTCAGGCAGTTCCTCCCTGTCCCAGAATAATGCAGTCCCGGCACATTTTCCTGTTATTTTTAGAAACATCACCAACAAATGGAGGAGAACTTGGTTGGTCCCAGACCACCTGGAGAATTTTCCCGCAGTTCACGTCCCAATCTAAATATCTCCCTTAGCAAAGCTAATCCATGTCACATAATCGTCAATCTCCTGGACCTGGAGGCAGAGAAATGTTTGTCTTGTCAGATATATATAACACCTTGACTGAGACAATCTCAGTGAAACATCAAGTCATAGCTAGAATATATTTTACTGAACTCAGGAAAACTATTACCGCAAATAGGATGGCTGGTCCTGCTTGAAACAGTGACTTAGCTGAGGGTACTAGGGATCCAGGTCAAAAGTTGTTCAAGAGATCAAAGAAGGTTCCTACAGGTGGATCCGTTGTCTGCAGCAGGGAGCCTGCTTCAGGATCTCTGCTTACTTGTGTTTCTGCAGTATCTGCTGTGTTTATCCCGGTATAGTAGGAGGTGTTGGCAATAACATGCATTCTTCCCAGTGGGCTAAAAAAAAGTCTAAAGCAATTTTGTGTTTTAAAATAACTCTCCCAAGGGAGCTGAGAGATGTTTGCTGGGCTGCCAAAGCAGTTTGAAGCAAATCCTGGGTTAACAAAATAAAGTCCTGTTCTCCACTTAATATACAGTGTTGTTTTAGTTGAATAAAACATTGGGGCTTGTATAGTTTAGATGGCAGGCAAGAGTAGATTATGCCCTACTATTATAGCTGACATTCCTAGTTGTTAGGGTGCATGTCCCTCATGTGGCTGTGATGTTCTGTGCCACAAGCAGCCAAAATGCCAATGCCTATTATGCACTCAGTAGTGGTAACCATGGTCACCAGCACCTGAAATGCCCACAGAGCCCCCACCCACACGCAGTAAGCACCATGGGTCATTGCATTCATCCTCAAATCTCCCAATGTCATCAGTTTAATTTTTCCCTAAGGGGACCTGAAAATGTCATGAGGTCTCCAGTATCCAAGAAACCCAGAAGAATCTGAATTCCCTTCTTTTCTTCTCTCATTTAACAAGAGTACAGGGCCATTGGCCTCTGGTTGGGGACCAACAGATCTTGGCTCCATTCCTAACTCTGCCATTTATCCCAAGACATTTGGATCTACAATGTCCCTTTATTAAACAAACACATCAACCAGGCTGCTTAAGACTTCCTTGGTCTTTCTCAGTATTGATGAATTTTTTTTTTTTTTTTTTTTGACATAGGGTTTCACTCTGTCTGTCACCCCAACTAGAGTGCAGTGGTATCATTATAGCTCGCTGCAGCCTCAAATTTTTGGGCTCAAGTGATCTCCTGCCTCAGCCTCCCAAACAGCTGGGACTACAGGCATGTGCCACTATGTCCCGTTATTTTTTTATTTTTTGTAAGAACAGGGTCTTGCTCAGGCCAGTTCAGGATGGTCTCAAAATCTTGACCTCAAACAATCCTCCCGCCTCAGCCTCCCAAAGTGCTAGGATTACAGGTATGAGCCACCACACCCAGCTTGTATCTATACTTGAGTATAGATATGGGGGATAGATACACAGTATACTATAATGCGTCTTCCTTTCTGTGAAAGCCATCATCTTGCAGGTTCATTTTCTCTCATATGCCTCAGGGACTGACTGAAGACCTCTGTCTAATTCCTTCTTAGGCACCTCATGTTGTATCTGAGTACCCGTTTCCCCAGCTCTCTGGCCCTGGGAATGAGCAATAACATAAGCGCCCAACAATTAGGGAATCTTGCACCAAAATTCCCGTTTCCTCACTGCTATTTCTCTGACTCAATCCATGCAGCCAGCTCACTCACATCTGCAGGGGGTAGGGAGGAACTGATGTCTCACTTGTCACCGTTCTCCATAAAACTTCCGATGTATAGCACTAGGCTAACGTCTCCACCCTGGTTCAGTCCAACTGGATCCTGCTCACTGCATCAATTTCGTGAAGCAGGTTCACCGTGCAATGTTTGCCAACTTGCTAAGTCTGGACAGGCAGAAGACCCACATACCCAACAAGTTACATCAGACAGATTTGTGGTTTACAGATAGGCAGCAAGAGACAAAAGAAGCCTTGAATCCATTATGAGCCAATCTTCCAAAGCTCAGTAAAGCTACCCCATAGATGGAGTCTCAACTGTATATGCCTCACTGAACCACAGCTGAGGGATTTTATAAATTATCTGACTCACCAGGGAGGTACTCTTTCCCTTTGTATAGGACAAAACTCTACTAATTAACAATTAACTTCACTAGTCCTGGAACTTAAATAACTGTAAACAATGAAATGCATTCAGTAGAATTCCCTAGGCAATATTTGGGTTGCCTTTCCTTATATATGTTTTATGGAGGCATATTTCTAAAATGCAAGTAATTTGGGGTTATATGGAATTCGTAAATTCACAATTACTAATTATCAATATTAGGGATTACCTTAATCATATATCCTGCTACAGAGACCTCAACATGTCATAATGGAAATCTATTAAAAATATGTTTTAGTTTTCTTTATCATAGTGTAGGTAAGTTGAAACTAATAGTGATATAAATAAATCAATTTCAAAGATTTTGAAATATAAATAAAAATAAACTAATAAATTATAAAATTAAATTATACTTGAGTAAAAAGAAAATAAAGCAACAGTTATAAACTATTTTTAAACTGCTGAAAAATATTACAGTCTGAAGGAAAATAAAAGTAGATGCTATGACAGGAGACCTTAATTTCCTTTTATGAATTATATTTTAAGTTATTTCTCATCATTTCTGCTGGTCTGTGGATGTTATTTTCAATAATGTAACTAGAGAAATAATAATGTGGGTTTTCCATTATTTACCCAATTAATTTAAAAGTAATTCAGATCATACTCATAGATTCTACTTATGTAATATAGATTGTAGTGTGATTTAACTTAAAGTCTATTAGTACATGATTTGTAATAATAAGCACCCGAAAATCTCAAGCATACTTTTTTAATTAACTTTTTGTGATGCTAGCAGTACATTTCAATGAATGTTCTATAACTGTGTATCAATTGATTTAAAAGAATTAAAGCGTTTTTAAGACAACACACTCACCTGACATCATTCAACTCTTCCATTATTCAGCAATGTAAATATGGAAATAAAAACTAAGTAAGGTAACATCATCACAAAGAATTTTAAACTTCATGAATGGCTAGTAATTTGGTCAAAAGGGCTTGATTTATCCAAAAATATTTTACCAATCTAATAATACTCATATAGCCTGATATATTACACTATAATCTCTAACCTGAGAGATAATAAAATAGGACATTCTTTAAGATGTATTCAATTGCATCTTTTATTAGTGTGAATATTCAATCTTTTTTATCATAGTTATATTTTGAAAATCACCTTGAACCTAGAGTCAAGTGATAGAGATTTGATTACCTCATCTGTCACTAACTGTTAGAACTGGGCAACCTGAATTTACCTTGAGATTCACGTTTCTCTTTTATATTAGAGAAAAACTTACAAAATACCTTGAGGATTATTGTGTAAAATAACACAAAATTGTTGTAATTGGTACTATACAAAATATTTACTATAATTATTAGATAAATTTTTGTAGCTAATAAGAAATGACATGATTTCGAAAGCATCTTTGTTTACCCTTCAAAATAAAACCTCTACATTTGTTTTTATTTAACTACCTTTATTATGAGGTCAGTAACATATATCCTTGATTTTATAAGGATTCAGAAGTCCATGTAAATAAGAATGCATCACTGGTTAACATAATACAATTTACGTCTAAGGAATTAAGATGGTCAGATTATGCTTTAGTTTTATTTGTCTAAATTTTCTTGGAAAAACTCTCTCTCCTTCCTGGCATTAAAGGAGAAATGTGTTTGTGAGGAATATTTTTACATTTTCATTAGAGACCTTAAGTTCTCTTTATTTAATAATATTAAAAGAGTAAGGTAATTGGAAGAAATTAAAGGAAACAGAAACAATGATGTGAGCACATTGAATGCTTTTTAGCTGTGCAAATTGAAAATTTCAGAACCAATAATATCTAAAAATATTTTTACCCTCCTTATCTAAATGGAAGTTGGTCCTGGTAGAAATATGCTAAGTCACATTTTTTAATAAAGAGTAGTGTCTGTTTTAAGATCATAAATAATACTTTAGACAACCTTTTTTCACAATTTCATTTATGTTGAATAGATATATACAAACATTTGTAAATTCACACACATATACAGTAACTGCAATTTGTGCTGCAGTATCTTCTTGTTGATGTCAATTTTGAAGCATATTTAGGTCATTTATATCTTGTACAGATCACATGTGGAGATTTTATTGCTTTTTTTGTAACTTTTCTCATTATTTCTGCTTGCTTCCATTATCATGGTATAATTATTCAAGCATCCTAAGCAGTGAGAGCTACTATGTTTCAATACCATCATTATATGGCATCTAAGATTGATGACACTGTTACTACCAATTCTTTAAATCTGTCACTTTGAAATTCTCAAGATGATTAGGAATTACTCTTCTGTGGCTGTTGTTTGGAAAGTGCAGCTAACCAAAGCATGTAGAGTGCATAGTAGAGGAGAGAAGCATAATCAGAAAATGACAATTCCAACACTCAAAGGCAGAGCCTTCTTGACTTTGAAAAATGATTTCCCCACATTTATTTCTGAACATAGATTTAGGGATCTTAGGTGCAATAGAGAATGTACATTTGGTGTAAAATTAGCAATATTTTTACAACAAAAATATTCATATTTTCAGAGACTTGCATATTAATTAAACATGCAGAACTGCTTGTTTGATACAAAGCTAGGACTTGGCACTTGTTCAGAGTGATATGTTGAATTCAAAGTAGGCTGTGGGTCACCCAGGTAAGGTAGACCAAGAGATGCCTACATCAAGAAGTGGGTGCTGATGGCTATATCAGATCTAGAAAGGAGTACTTGTGGAACAAGCAATTAGGGAGCAAGTGAGAGGAGAAAAAGGTCACATGTCTAAAATTAACAGTATATTAGATCTGAGAAATCACTGGGACTAGAATTAATATTTTTGTGAAATTGTGTATTTCTTTAGAATGTTTTTTATCTTTAAAGGATCAAAGAAGAGATGATTTGTCACTATGTCACTCATATATGCTGTAGTAAAACACCAGAAAGTTTAAGAAAACAGATAATGATGAAAAGAACGTTTGAGTTAGGTTCCTTAATCACTCCATTTCCTCAAAAATATCTTACAAAGTGTAGAATGGTTGAAATGGAAATAAAAAATTCACCAAATCTTGAATTTAAAATCATTTATAAAAATTTATTTTGTACCCAAAGAATCAACAATAACAGTAAAATTTGGGGGGATTATAGTAAGGTTACAAGATACAAGCTTGATATAAAAATGTTAATTCCTTTTCTATATTCCATAAAGGGACAATTGGATTTTGAATTTTAAAACATAACACCATTTACATTGGCATCAAATGAATGATGTGCTTTGATGTAAATTTTTAAAAAATCTGTAAGATCTATTTGAGGAAATGTTAAATAAACACTAATGGAAAAATCAAAGATCTAAATAAATGGTGATATTGTTAAAGATCAGTTTTTTACACCTTGATCTAAAGATTAAACACTATTCCTATAAATGTTTCATCAAATTACTTTTTAATACCAACAAATTGATTCTAGAATTTATATGGAAATTCTAAAGTAAAAATTTAATAATAACATTCTATATATTGACATTGACCTATAAATAGAACATTTAAACTATATGTTGATTTAAAAAATAAATTTTTATTAGTATTTCATTATAATAATTGCAAAAGTGTTTTTTATGTTAAAACACAGATAAAATTCTCAGACGTAAAATGGAAAAATCCAATTATTTTAATTCAGTTAGTTTTTGTGGCATAACTTATGTAAAAGTCTTTGAAGTCATGGTCTAGTTATTTACCACAGGTGTTTTATTACACTCCAGATGAATCACATAAAAACGTATTTGGTTTGCTAGTATTGTATTGAGGATCTTTGCACCTATATTTATAAGAAATATGTGTCTGTAGCGTTTTTTTTTGTTGTGTCCTTACCTGGCTTAGGTATCAAGGTGATACTGGCATCTTAGAATGAGTTAAAAAAATAAGTGATATTCTTTCTATATATCAATTTAATTCCATATAATTCTTTAAAGTGACACCACCTAATTATATGAATACCCTGACATTTAAGCATGTCATTTTTTCTGGAAAACTATATACTGACCTATCTATGAAAGCATATGTCTTAAGATACTGCATTTGAATCTCTTCTACTATTAAATTTATGTATTTAGTGTATTTCAATTATTATAAGAACGTATATCTAAATTTCGTTTTTAAAACTGTCACAAAGAGGTGATCCGTTGCTGGAATCAAGTGGGTGCTAAATATCATACAATGCACAAAGCAACCCACCAAAACAAAGAGTATTGCAGCCCCAAATATCAATAGTGTTGAGTTTGAGAAAGGCTGACCCACCAGGACCATGCAAGTATAATAATATAAAATGAATTGGGACCAGTTAAACATATGATTTTTTTTCTTCCTAAAACTGTTATTGAAAAAATCAAAGATGCATTCATAATAATAAATGGCAACTGTCAGTGGTTTTGATCTAAGGAAGTCAAGGGAATCATAGTAACTCCAGCAAACTGGAGTGCCCTTGCTAAAATTACAGAGGCTCTTCGCTTTTGGTCCATTGTTCCTAGGTATATATTGGCATTTTAGAAATATCAAAAATGTCATTGTGATACCTTAACTTTTAAATGTTGCCAGTAAAATCATACTTACACAAAGAAAACACTTGCATGGGATAAACAAATTGTGTGCAGGGCTTAAATTAGCAGAATTTAGTAATGCTGAGGTCTTTGGTGATTCTATTGAGAGAACTATTTCATAGTTGTATTGGAATTAAAACTTTCTTGGAGTTGACTGGAGAGACACAGTGAGGTGAGGATACAGATTAACTTTGTATATATATGCTTTTTCAGAAAAATTTGCTGTAATAAGGAAATCAGTAATGAGTTTATAGCTGAAAAGGGCATGGGCTCAAGTTTGGAATATATTACACATACATTTTTTTCTTCTGAGTTGAGAGTTTTAGAGCCTATTTGTATGCTAATACCAATGATTCAGTAGAGAGTTAGAAACTGATAACAAATGAGAAAAAACAATAATTGCAGTAATGGGTCTTGAAAAGAGAAATAGAGAATCCAGAGGAAAATGGAAATCTTGATTTTATAAAGACAGATTAAAAATTCACATTAATAAAAAAGAAAATAAAAAGTATGGTAGGTAGTAAAGGAAGGATCATATATTTGGTGATGAGATGAAAAAAAAATACCTGTTTCTTTTTAGGTCAGAGCAGCATATATTGGCTAAATGTTTTTAAGTATACATATTCATGAAATTTCTCTTATCCAGCTATTCTGATAATCACATTATATACCTGAAGAAATAAACATTCTATGCACATTGAATTATTCTGTATTACGTGTACATTTGATGCTATCAATGTGATGTCTATAACTTTTATCCTTAAAATTTAAAAAAATGTAATTGTCCTTGGACAAGTTTGTCAATATCTTTGTAGGCAGTATCTTTCACTCCAAATCCTGTTATTAATTTTATATAATGGATGACCCAAAATTTATTTGTTTACATGCAGAAAAATCTCCCTATGGATAGAAATACATAATATGGGATATATAGATAAACACACATACACACACACACACACACACACACACTCACATTATAAGTCAATCATTTGAGAAAAAACTCTTAAGAAAAAAAGGGAAAATAAAGTAATCTTGAAACAGATACATAGTAGTGAATTATATATACAAAATTAATTGCTAAATTAATGTTACTGTAGACAACAGTCTACAATTTTATTTTTGAATCATTATTTAAACTAAAAAACTCCCTGGAATTTCTATTTTTCTCAGTAATTGCTTTTGCACAGCTGCATGCCATTAGTGCTTTAATCTACTAATCAACCAAAATGATAACTTGACCCAGAAATACTTGCTTCCAATTATCAGTAGTAATAGAATCGTTATTGATTCTAGTATGTGACAATTTCATATCCACATATATTTTTGAGACCTGTAAAGCAATTTAACTTCCAGTAAAAGAATTTTCAATACTGTGTCAGGGACAAGCTAATGTCTACCCAAATGTTAAAAAATTCCTTTTCCAAAATGCTTCCAATGTTCAATAATGTTGAGTAATTTTAATATTTTTACCATTCTAGACATTATCAGTTCAAATTAGTACATAAAATATGAAAATCCTGCAGTAAATAAAATTAAACTGTTTACCATACTGTTTTAAAATATATTTGGTGACAACAGCCTTATGTATTCTTCAAGGTAACTTATTAACATGTCCTGAAAAATGACATACTTCTGATCTAGTCACCAAAGGGAACTCACTATACCTTCACCTTTAAGGGGAAGACAAGGAGCTTTTACAAATATGTATACCTATTCATGGCAAAATTGTATATGTTTATTTTAATAATGTTTCACCTTCCCTGGTGAGCTAGCATCATAGTAAGGGATAAAGTAAAAGCCATCTGACTTAACCCTTAATGTAACTATGCACTTAAATTTACTAAGTAGTGAATATAAAAGTTCATGACAACAACTGTATAAAAAGAGATTTTATGGTCATCTAGTTGGCTGTGGAGTTGATTGTACCCAATTATAACTCAGTCTGACATTTTTTAAAATAAAGGTGCACCCAGTAGAGTTGTCATTTGGGATTCTTAAAATTCACCTAATATTCAGCTACCACTAAGGAAAAAGTCATCCAAATCTTTTAAGAATGTATATATGTCAAAAGCAGCAATTATTTCTGTGCTACATCCAGAATTCCAGTGATTATTTAATTTAATATGAAATTTTCTCACAAGATTGAATATTATAAGAGTCTGGAACAGGAGTTGGCAAGAGCTTTACCTTTGTGACATTATCTTTTTAATTTAACTCAACCAAAGCTGAATATGAATGTGTGTTAAGGCGAATTCATCCGATCATCTTTACTTTCCATAAAGGTCTAATTATTCGGGGTACAGCTTCCAAATTATGTTTCTGTCTAAAAATGCAGAGTGATCACTAAGTCAGGTTGTTCTGTTGTTTATTCATTTTCACCAATCACTTCAAATCAAAGTGGATTAAAGACTTAAATCAAAGACCTCAAACTGTGAAACTACTAGAAGAAAGTGTTGGGTAAATTCACCAGGATATCGGTCTGGGCAAAGATTTTTTGTATAATTACATTTTTGTAAAAGTCTATAATAAGCAAAACTAATCTATTGTAAAAAGAAATGAAGAATTTGTCTTTGGAGGTGGAGGTGAGGGTTGACCGGGAAGAGGGATGAAGTAACTTTGTGGGATGATGATAATTGCCTAGTGTAATAGGGCCCTTGGTTACAGAGGTGTATGCATTTTTAAAAACGTATTAAATAATACATTTAAGAATAGTGTGGAAATTTTACCTCAAAAAATCTGTACACAAATATCAAAACTTACTTAAGATTAATATTTAACTCTTGTTAGTAACAACCATATGCCTTTTACTTAATCATAATTCTGAAGGGCTTAGGAGTAAAGTATACTAATATCTACAACTTTGAAATACATCAAAGTATAAGACATTGCTAGTTGGATAAAAGACTTGAGAGATGTATGGATACGTGATAAAGCAACTGTGGCAAAATTACTGGGAAAATCTAAATGCTGAGGATATGGGTGTTTACGGTGCAATTCTGAGGACTTTTCTGTGTTTTAAAAAATTTTCTAAGAATATATGAGGGAAAAATCTATGATGAGGGCTGATATTTTTACTGATAAAAATTCTCTAAGGTTTTCTAGATGTCATGATAAAAAAGTTTCTCAATTGTTTTTGAAGATATTATAAATTTTGCAGTCACTACATGCCTTAAATTTTATTGAAAAATATGTCCATCATTTTTCTTTCTTCCTTTCTTATTTCATTGTTAACTACTTACTGAGAATATGTTTGTCTAATTCATAGGGCTTTATCCTTTTGAGTATTTAATAAAATTGATCTATTACCGTCCTGCATTTGATGTTTTAGTAAGCTACTTTTAAAACAACTGTCTACTATTTCCCAGGTAGTTTTATGTATATTATCTTATTTGACATGCAAACACAGAATAAATCTATGAGACAACTGTTATTAGCCCCAAATTAGAAATGAGAAAGTTTAGACATGAAAATATATATAAACCTAGCAAAAACCTTAAGGATAAGATCTGGGCTTCAAATTCAGTGCTAAATTCCATCTATGAAGATAAGATGGTATAGTAAAATATAAGTGTTACTCTTATAAAAGTAAAAGGAAATTAATGCTGCATATAGAAATCCCAAAGTAATATATCCAAGAAAATAAAATAAAATATGGAAGAGCATTAAGATAACAGGACACAGAAATCCAGGGTAGTTCTTGGAGGTTAGTCTAGGCAAGTAGAATTCAAGGGGAAAAATTCAGTTTCTGTAACTGTGGATATGATAATAAATGTATTTCTCTTAAAGTGGAAGAACAGTGGAGTCTAAATAAAAATTTACCTGACTGAATATGTTGAAAAAGATAATCTTTAATTGCATTGCTCAAGTAACCTTCCTGAGGGTAGTTGAATTTTGAGCAGTAAGTCATTCTTGCTTGATTAAATCATGGTCTAGTTTTTTTTAACAAGTATTTAAGAGGTTTCTTTTTTCCTACTGAATAAAATGAAATTAACACTTGATCACTGTTATCATATATTAAAAACATGATAGTAAATATTTACTAATTATATCTGCTACATCACTACATCTTTATATCTGATTGTTTAATTACTATGAATGAGACACTGAAGATACTTGAAATTGTTGGGAACCCAGTCTTTCAGCTGCTACATTTTTTAGCAAATTTAAAAAAAAATCTGACTTCTCTGTAGCCTAATTTTCTTATCAGTGTTATAGGAATAATTTTATATGTGTCTAGTAGGATATACATTTATAGTATAAATATTCTTAGCAGATTTCCTGCTACATAGTAGGTCATTGCTATTACCATCTTCAGCATTAGCGCCATTTACATTACAATTTTTTGTTTGCATTACAGTTCATGTTTATTGCTCTCTCCTTCTTGGACTTTTCTTGAACTCAGAGTCTGTAGACAGTTTAACTGTGTGGCCCTATTTCTCATGAAGCTTCTTTATTATGGCAGGTAGGGGGTACTCAGAATAATGACTAAAGTGAATTATTTCATATTTGACATAAATAGATCTTATGTAAGAAGTTAAATTTGTTTTTTCTATTTAAATATTACATTGATTTAACATCATGTGTATTTTTAAAAAGTAATTCTTTGGTTCTTTGGGGGAACTTCTACACTATTAAAATACAGTACATTAACATAAGTTACTACAGTGGTATCTTGCTATTTTGTTTCCATGGAGACTGCTATGTTGTTAAGTGACTGTTAGATTTGTAGCCATTAGGCACTTGATGAGATTCTCAGCAAAAAGCATGGTTCAAAACAATGAAATGTAAGACATGCATATTAAAACCTTTTTTAGATTTATGTCATAAAACATGTTTTCTAAAAAATGATTTTCATTATGAAAACTAAAAGTTTCATACTACTTTAAAAAAATTTTTTTATTTCAGCATATTACAAGGATACAGATGTTTAGGTTACGTATATTGCCCTTTGCTCCACCTGAGTCAGAGCTACAAGCATGTCCATCCCCCAGACAGTACGCACCTTGTTATGCATCTTGAAATATAAGGTCAATAAACTTGTCAAAAAATAAAGAAATATCTCTTCTTAAGTAGCATTGTGAAACCAAGGGTAAGCCTGGTTTATAACTAAGTGGGGAAAAGAAAAGCTATGTTTCTCTTGTAGCTGTCAGAAACATCTGCATTTCATCAATTATGAAAAGATTTAAATTACAATCCAAAATTATTAATATCAAGTATAGTTTCACTAATATGTCCACCAAAATTTCAAAACAGCATAAATAACTTCATTGAAATGAGTAATCCATGTCTGCCACAAAATATGCCAGATTTCAGAAACCCTCTGAAACAGACAATCAATAATGAAGAAACAAAACATAAGTGGCAGAAAGAGAATTTTTATTAGCCACTGTATAAAAGTACTGCGTTCACACAGCTTTATATTCTAAAACATTCCCTGACAAAAATTGCTACCTGTTTCTTTTATTACATGGTTTACTTGTCTTGGGTCATAGTAATTTATAAAAGTTTGTGTTTGCTGGTTTTGAAAATATAGCTAAAATTGATTTATTTCTCCTCTATGTAGTCTGCAGTCTTTATTATTGGCAGATCCTTTTTCTACATGAAACTGAGAATTACATCGAGAATACAGCTACATTTTGGAAGGTAGAATTTACAAAAGAGTCAGTACATAGATCACAGCTAAATACACAAAAGATGGAAAGTAATAGAGAAATATGTCACATTTATTAACATAACTTCAATGTGAAATATTATTTCTCTTTCCCAAATACATTATTTTTGGTACAGTTTTTCTATTGTTATCTATCTGCCAAAACCCTTGAACTACTGGGATACAGAAATAGCACAGAAAAGAAAATTAAGAAATTTTCTTCTTGTAAAATACTACAAATAAAAGAAAAATATGGAACCAAAAAAGACCCTGAATAACTAAAGCAATCCTAAGTAAAAAGAACAATTCTGAAGGCGTAATATTACCTGACTTCAAATTATACTACAAGATTATAGTATCCAAAACAGCCTGGTACTGATGTAAAAGTAAAGACATAGACCAGTGGAACAGAATAGAGAACCTAGAAATTAAACCATCTGCTCACAACCAACTGTTTTTCAACAAAGCAGACAACAATATACACTAGGAAAAGGACACCTTATTCAATGAATGGTGCTGGGAAAACTGGACAGCCATATGCAGAAGAATGAAAGTGGATCTCTATCTCTCGCCATATACAAAAAATAACCCAAGATGAATTAAAGACTTCAATATATGACCTGAAACCATTAAAATTCTAGAAGAAACTATAGGAAAAACTCTTCTAGACATTGGCCTAGGCAAAGAATTTATGTGTAAGAACCCAAAGGCAAATACAGCAACAACAAAAATATGATTTTTAAAGATATAAGAGAAAACCACACCATGTTTCTTAATGAGACTAAATATTAAAAATAAAATACTTTTTTTACCAATCAAAATTTAAAATACTTTATAGCTTAACAAAAATGATGGTAACATGTAATAAAAATAGAATGACAATGGCTTATAAAATAAATGGGACTTAATTAAATTAAAAAGTTTCTGCCCAGCAAAGGAAATAATCAATAGAGTAAATGACAATCCACAAAATTGGAGAAAATATTTTCAAACTATATATTCAACACAGGATTAACATCCAGAATCTACAAAGAACTCAAACAAATCAGCAAGAAAAAAAAAAATAACCCCGTCAAAAAGTGGGCAAAGACATAAACGACTCTTCTCAAAAATGTTCATAACAGCTGCTAACGGTTTGTGTATGTTTGTTCGGCCCCACCAAGTGTCAGGTTGAAATTTGATCCCCAATGACGGAGGTGGGGCCTGGTGGAAGGTGTTTGAATCATCAGTATGGATCCTTTATGCATGCCTTGGTTCCACTCTCCTGAGAGTGAGTTCTCACTCTTAGTTCCCATGAGAACTGGTTGTTACAAAGAGCTTGGTACATCCCTCCCCCTCTCTTGCCACCTCCTCTCACCATGTGAAAACCTGCACCCAACAGCTCCCCTTTATCTTCTGCCATGAGTGGAAGCAGACTGAAGCCCTCACCAGAAGCAGATGCCAAAGCCATGTTTCTTTACAGCCTGAACAACCGTGAGCCAAATAAACCTCTTTTATTATAAATTACCCAGCCTCAGGTTTACTTTATAGCAACACAAACAGACTAAGACAGTATCACTGTTTATATTAGCAAAAAATAGTAAGCTAGCTCACAGCAACCTCAAACTCCTGGGCTCAGCCTCCCCAGTAACTGGGACTACAAACGCTCTCCACCACACCCGGCTAATTTTTTTTTCTACTTTTAGTTGCCCAGCTATTTTTTTTTTTTTTCTATGTTTAGTAGAAATGGGGTCTCGCTCTTGCTCAGGCTGGTCTCAAAATCATGAGCTCAAGCAATCCTCCCACCTCAGCCTCTCAGAGTGCTAGGATTACAGGCATGAGCCACCATGCCTGGCCCTCTTACTTTCTTCTTGCTTTCTTTTTTTCTTGCTCCTTTATCCTTTTTGCTGTATTGACAAATGCCACAAATTCCATCCATATGTACTACACATTCTTTTGGCAGTGTATACTTTTAGGTGCCATAAAGCACATGTTAGCTCCAACTGCACAAGTAATTTTCATTCTTATCAACATTTAACCAGATTTTGAAAAACTCAAATGTAAATGTGTCTGAAATCTAATTCATTTTCTCATTAAAGAGGAACATGAAAAGTGATGCAGACTATAAAGGAAAAAAGAATACTTAAAAACTTTAATGGTTGCATCTCAGTAGGAATCATGCCTGGGAAATAATTTCAGTGATGATGAAAATGTTTTTTCTCTTAAAGTTTGTGGTTCATCAATATTGCTTTTTGAGATATTTAATAAAACAATAGCACTTTTGTTCATTGTTCTGCATTAGTCACATGATCTTGCTTGAGTATAGCAGGGCTGGAAATTTTAGTCTTCTATGTAATTATGAAGGAAGGTGACATGGATCTTGGTGTGCATAAGCCTTCACTTTTTAACTCTGAGAAATTCAACATGTAAGGAAACCTACATTTCCAAAATAAAATCATTAACAAATTGACTGTAACACATCTATAGGATGATAATGATGTATGGTTTACCCTAACACTTTAACTATGGATTTTCAACACCTCGGACAGGAACTAAATTTTTGTTCACTGTTTTTATATTGTCTTAAAAATTTACATGAAACACCAGCATGGCTTCTGTTAAAATAATTGACAGGTGAGCACAATCGCATCATTGGTTTACCTCATTCATACAATCCAAAAAAGTTTACTGAGTGTCTGTTATGTGCAAGGTCCTATTCTACCACTTGAGATTCTGGTTCTCAATGAGTCAGACAAAAATATTTGACTTTTGGGGGTAACATTTTAGTGGAAAGAAATAATAAATAATAGAAAAACTAAGCAACGTATTATACAGATAGTTGTATTATTATTTTTACTCTCAGACTTACTTGTTTTAAAGAAATGTAACAAGGAAGTGTAAAAACAAGGGGAAGTGTCATTATGGTGGTTGCAGGGAAAATTAGATGTCCATCACCTTTCCTCATGGTCTCTTCAATTCTTAGTCTTTAATACATTCACTTTTCTCTGACTGCCTTCTTTAGTTACTTGTATAAATCAGCTGTCAGACATCACCTTTTGCTAGTCACCCAGACTCAAAGTGATTTCTATCAAGAGTCGTAGATATTGTCAGCCTGTCAGGACTGCCTGGTACTTTTCAACTCTGCAATTGCTGCTTGATTGACACTTTTGAAATTCTGTCAGATTTTCTTTTCTTTGTTTGCTTTATACAGAACAGAAAAGAAGAAGCAGTTCCTATCATTCCTATTCATTAGCTTGGTAAAACCATAGCTTCAGGGAGGAAGAAAGTCCAGTCTCATAAATCATGCATTTCATGAACAGAAAAATAAAGATGTCCAAATGGAAACTACAGACTCAGTTGCCTAAAGGATTTCTGGTCTAAAATTAAATACTTTTAGTTTTAAAATCTCCATTTATAGATTAAAATACCATAATAAAAACCAAAATATTTATAATATTAACTAATTTTCTTCAGTGTATAAAAATGGAACTATTCTTTTAAAAAATAATTTTTATAGAATAGGTGAACATCAATAATTAATTGTGGATTCCAAAATCTGTGAGGCAAAATAACCTATAAGCCAAGTATACTTGATAGATTCCTTTGTTTTGCTCATTATAATATTATAGAAAGCGCTACTTATCCCCAAGATTATTGTTGTCCCTTTAGAATTCTCACTACAAAATAGACACGCTAATATTAAATGTTACACTGACTTAAGACGTTTCATTTCTGAAACTAAGAAAATGGGAATCACCTGTACTCTAAATGGAAATGAGGATTATACAAACAGAATTAACTGAAGTATAGATGCTCACAGTGAAAACCTATTATGACTTCCACGAGATTAATCATTGTCAATATTGAAATGTTTTCATAGCATATTCTGTCATAGCTTTTTAAATTTTTCAGAGTGAGTTTCCAGGTTAAAATTTCTACTGAATAATTTTGGAGATATTTTAACTGATTATAGTGGATGACATAGATTTAAGATAGTTTATTTCAAATCTAAAAGTAAGTATTTTAATCACTGAGACATGCACACAGTATTAAAATGAAGGTTAGACATCAGTTAAACAATGAAAAAGTGAGCTTATTAGAAATGAGTATCGACCGACCATGAATGTAAACATTTCACATCCTGTAATATTATTTTTTATTTACTAAACAATATAAAATAGTATCTATGCTATATTATCAGAATTTATCAAGACAGCAATTATATTATAGTTAAAATTGTGGAATTCAAGTTAATTCTAGGGATGCCATTTTCTTATTGGGGAGGAGATATAGTTATCAACTCAAAAATAGTAAAATAGATGAAAAATTAAACTTAGAAATATAGGGCAAATATAAATAATAAATGAAGATTATGTATACATTTTGCTCTAATACACTGATGTAAAAATAAATGATTTATACATTTATTTCTCCATCAAAAGTTTGTAAGTTGGCTACTATGGCTCCACTTCAGGAGATTTCAGGTGTGTTTGGGTTGCTTTACGTGAGTTTTCATTCCTGATCCCAGGATGAAAAAGCATCTTTTATCTGGGCAGACTGAAAAAGTGACAGTTGCAACATGTTATGGACTTAATTGTGTCCCCAAAAATGTGTATGCTGAAGCCTTAATCCCCAGTGTGACTATATTTGGAAACAGATCTTTTAAAGAGGTAATTAACATTAAATGAAGCAATAAGAGTGGTAGCTGTATTCCAATATGATGCTGTCCTTATCAGAAGAGGAAGAGACAGACACTAGGGGTGCATACTTACAGAGGAAAGGCCATGTCAGGTCACAGAGAGAAAGCAAGCCAAGAAGAAAGAACTCAGGAGAAATTAAACCTGACAACAAAAAGATGAAAGAAAAAAAAAGAAGAAAAGAGAGAAAGGAAGGAAAAAACGAAGGAAGAAAATAAGGAAAAAAACTGGAGAGAGACAAAAGGAAAATACTCAATACAATGATGATGAAACAAGATCCTATTACAAAAGGGAGAGAACTAAAATCACACAGCTGACATCTGTGGAAATTCTGAAATCCCTTGATGAGGCCCTAATACTGCTTTTTGGGTGTAGCTTGCCAGGCAATTATTCTTCATGGGTTTATGGCTCCACCCTATGAGCTTTTCTGACTGTTTTATTATATTATTTGCACATATTTGAAAAAAAGTACTAGAGAATATTATAGAATATTCCCTCCTTGATGACTAAGCAACTTTCTCAGTCAAATTTCTGTCCATAAAATATTGAACGCTCAAGAATAAATTTCCATTTCAAATTGTCAAAGTCTCCCTCCATCCAAGGTAACAATTTTTGTCATTCAGCTGTCTCAAAATGTCATTAGTTTTTCCCTAATTATTTTGATGATTTGATTTATTAATTCCAGGTATACCACACATACAATTCTTCTCAATAAATGCTTCTTTCTCAACTTGAATATATGTTCTTTGAACATATAAGGCACTAATAGCACCATATCCTCAGTTTCTTTTACTTGAGCCTTTTAAAAAGATTAATTCATCTCCTTGGGGGACACCTCAGTTCAATCAGAGGAGTCTTAACAGGTCATATATAACATGTAACATATCTTTCCTGAAAGTTTACCTTTCAAATCTAGAATTCATGGATTCTTCTTTTTTTCTTTTATCACTTCTCTATCAAATGGTAAATTATTCAGCTTCTGCTTTGTTTATATTGTTTTTAAAAATACCTAAAAATCCTTGGCTTACAGTAACAAACATTAGTATCTGCTAACTGGTCTTTCTGCTCATTGGTGAAACTCTGCTCCAGGTGTTATGTGGGTCCAGAAGTGGTCTCTAGGCCTCCTTATTCTACAGGTAGGTGGAAGCACCAGCTATTATAAGCTATGTGTTGTTCTTATGGCAGAAGGCAGATGATGGAGAGAAACTTGCCAGGCTCCTTAAAGATTTGCATCAGGCAAACTTTCATTTCCACACAATGCCCCAGGCCACAGTAAATTATGTAGCTGAGCACATCAATGGAGTGGCAAAACATATCCCTTTCATGATTGGAGGGGAAAGTGAATATTCTCTGAACAATAATAAAATTACAAGAAAGAATAAATAGGTTCATATTTGCTAATACTCATCAAAGTATAATATAAAAGGACTAAATAACCTATTAATGGAGGTTTTCAAACTAAATTAATAAAATATTCAATATATTCTATTTTCACAGAAAAACCTTAAAGCATAAAAAAACCCCAAAAATGTAAGTTTAAAAATATAGAAAAAAGACATTCAGGCTAATACTAAGAAAATAAAACCAGTAGGGATGATTAATATCATGTAACAGATTTTATGAAAAAAGTATTATTTGAGATGAAGACAATGACTATATCATGAGAGAAATTTTGTTTCCTAAGATAATATTGATCTTTTTACCTGTATGCAACTAATAAAATTCCTCAAAATACAGGGAAAATGAATTAACAAAATAGAAAAAAGTAAAATGATGAACTCACCATCATAGCTTGAAATTTCAACATTGATTTATCAACTAATGATAGATCAAAAAGAATAACAGAAAAATAAAAATAGCAAGAATAGGTTTCCATACTTTCTCATTTCCTTTCTGAGAAATTCAGTCCAAAGCCATTATTTGAGAGAGAGAAAGAGGAATCTGTCTCCAGGATGGAAGAGAAATGCATCGTAGCTCAGAGCAGGGTGTCACATTTTGAGCAGGGTGGGTGGCGTCTTACACACATTGGATATAGAACTTGCTTTCAAGATGTTATTATCCACTTAAAGTAATGAGGACTTTTTAGTGAAATATCTGATTTGAAGCCAGGGCAGAGGAAATACACTCTCCCTTTGTGCAAAAAACAAAGGCAGGACTCAATGATTAATTAGGAAATACAAAAAAGATACAGAAACCACATTTAAGGGATTCCCACTTGCAAAATCAAAACACTTTCATCAGGAAAATAAATCATGTTAGTATCAAATATAAGTGATTACAAATAATAGGATACCTTGAATCCATAAATGAATAAATTAAATTTTTATGATGAACGTGATATATTATATGATTTCATTATTACCCATTAATGGCAAAGGGGAAAAGAATAATTGTACAATGTAGAAAACTGGCAGACTTACCTTAATCAAATGATCAAAGTTAACATCACTAATAATGTGTCTAATAGAAAAGTTTGCAACTTAATAAGGTTCAATGAGAAAAAAAACAAAACAAAACAAAACATTTTCACTTCTGTGATAGTCTGCCAAATATGCATACCCTGAAAGTAGTCATGAGGAAACATTTGACAAACCAAATACAAGAAATTTCTAAAATACCTGGCCTATAATCTTTAAAACTGTCAAGGTGCTAAAAGTTAAATAAAGTCAGATTTTTTTTTTCTAGACAGAAGACGACACAATAGAAATAATAAGTAAAAGCAACACATCTAGTCTGGAATATTTTCTTTTAAAAACATTATTAGAAAACTTAGTAAAATATGAGTTGTATCTGAAGACTATGTGGCAGTAATTTACTAATAATTTTTTGATTCCGACAATTTAATTTTAGTGATATAGGAAAATGATCTTATTCGTAGAAAATTTATTCTAAGGTATTTGGGGAGAATGATGCATCCTGTTGACATTTCAGACAGATAAGCAATCTATTATAGATTTCTTTTGGCCTAACGTTTTTATATAAGTACACATTATGCAATCATAGTCTCTTATTCTCCAGAAATACTCATGGACATCTGTTTTGAGATAATCTTTCTAAAAAAGATCATGGGAGCACCAACAGATGTGGTTTTCTAAAGTCTGTATAGACTTCCAGTGCATATCTTGCCAATTTATCCCAATCTTAGGATGAATACAACTTTTAATGAATTAGGGGAAAATTCATATGAATAAGATGCATTTAATAAAAGAAACACTTTTATTTGTTAATTGAACCATCTGTGCTCTTGACTGGGTATTTGGATCTTCATTGTCAAAAGAGCCTGGTGGCTCACACCTATAATCCTAGCACTCTGGGAGGCCGAGGCGGGTGGATTGTTGGAGCTCAGGAGTTTGAGACCAGCCTGAGCAAGAGCCAGACTCTGTCTCTACTAAAAAAAAAAAAAAAAAAAAAAAAAAAAAAAAAATAGAAAGAAATTATATGGACAGCTAAAAATATATATAAAACATTAGCCGGGCATGGTGGTACATGCCTGTAGTCCCAGCTACTCGGGAGGCTGAGGCAGAAGGATTGCTTAAGCCCAGGAGTTTGAGGTTGCTGTGAGCTAGGCTGACGCCACGGCACTCTAGCCTGGGCAACAGAGGGAGACTCTGTCAAAAAAAAAAAAAAAGAGCCATCTACCCTTATTATCAAAGACTTTCTTATAGTAGAATCCACTAACTTTTACAAATTAATGGACAATCATTATATGCTTGGAATACCTTTTTATTTTTTCTATAATATATACAGCTAAATAATAAACTGATTTGGATGAATAAACTTTCAGTTTCACTGTTTCTGATTATACAGTTAAATTTTTGTATTTTTTTATTGATACATAATAATTGTACATATTTAACAAGTGTTGCATTTTCACACTCATATATGGGACCTATACAGTTAAATTTAAATCAATTTTTGATCTCACAAATTTCCTTATTGATTTAAATTCATATAATTTAACTGGCAGTTAATAAGAAACATAAAATATAAATTCTTAAAGTATGAAAATTTTAATATTTTTAGATTCACACTTTAACTGAAATAATCCTATATACATGGTAATATAACAAATGCTGTAATGCATAGAAGAGCAGCATCTGAGTACAACATGAACTTTTTTTTTATCCTTCTAACATTATATGAAGTTCCCTTTTCTGCTGAGCCTGGATATATATATTAGTGAACAATACAGATAAATGCCTACCCATATACCCTCATTTAGTTTATGTGCTAAAGGGAACAGACAATATGTGTGTGTCTACACATATAGTCACACACACATGCAAATGCATGTACTCACATGTACATACGTAACACATAAATACTATACAATAAATATTCATAGTATTATTTTCTATGAAGAAAATAAAAGAGAGTCATGGGAGTTTTACATTAAACAGAGTGATCAATGAAGTTTTCTTTGAAGGAATGACTTTTGAGATCTACTATTGAGAAGAATCCATACCAAGAGTCCACAAGGTTAGAACTAGAAAATACAAAGACCCTTTGGCAAAACGAGTTGAATTCATCTGAGAAACTGAATGAAGCTGTGTGTAACTGGAGCAGAGTGAACACAAAGGAATGTGGAGCAGAAACAAATGAAGAATGAGACAGAGGCCAGGGCATATAAAGCATTTAACTTCATGGCAAGAAGTTTGAATTTCCTTTTCTGTGTGCATGAGACATCCTTCAAAGACCTCTAAACCAAATTTATTTTGCTTGAAAAAAAAAAAAAAAAAAAAAAACTCTTAGGACCCAATGAGATAGACTCTTAGTGAGTGGTGGGAGGTGAGGCCGCAGAGGTAGATAGGTGCCAGATTATACTAGCTAGTGCAGGACACCATGTTAGGGATCTTAGAAGCAATTCTTAGAACCCCTAAATGTTTTAAACAACGAGTGGGCTTATCAGACCTATATTTATAACATAGAAAATAAAGACACATTTTGCAATATTTTACATGTGTCAAAAAATGTGACTTCTTATAAGTGATGTTTTACGACTAAGTATTACTTACTTATAGACAACTTCTCCTAATAAGTATATGTGCTTCCCCCGTTAAGATTTGATTGTTGGAAGTACAATAATAAAATATAATATAGATGTGATACTTTCTTTAATACTACAACTTTAAGTTATATTACCATATACAAATTACTTAAGAAATTGAAAAGTTCAATTCTCAAATATTCTACAAGAGTAAAGAAATATCTTTTTTTTTTTTTAAGGAAGGGAAATATATTCTTTTCAAATGCACACAATAAAACAAATGCATGTAAATAATTCTTTGAATTTTTGCTACAGTGTGTACATCATTTGCTGGAAGAACCATAATTTTATTTTTTAAATTTTATTTTTATACATATGTGGGAAGGCAAGTAAACTAATCTAGATAAAGATATTAGAAGATGGAGAGAGCAAAAGAGAAAAACAGAAAACAAAGCAGAGAACAGGAGGACACACACAGGTCAAGTGGGAAATGAATTTCAATATTAGAGAATTTGAAACATTTTTCAAACAATAATAATAATATACTGAATATAATTGTAAATAAATAGGAATTACTTTAACAAATTAAGGAAGCATTTACTATAAAAGGTTGTTCAAAATTATTTACATTAACACACATTAACAAATGCATGTACACACATGTAAACTGAATAATCTCAATGCTTTCTGAACCAAAGCTGGATCTGATTAAACTAAATATGAAAAGTTCCTGCATGCCAAACTTTTTCTACCTAAAATTCAAAACTAAGCTCTTTCTTGTACTGTTTAACATAAACAATTTTTTTCTCAGTACTAAGCTTTGAAGTGCATTCATCTTCAGCTGACAGTGCTGTATCTTGTAAAGCACAATAAAGCATTGTAACAATCTTCATGCAACAAAAAGACAATAATAATTTAATCAGTATCATTGCTGATCAGGTTCTATTCTAAATGTACCAATACAATAATTTAAAAATTTCAGTATAGCCTTACTAGCAATATGATTATTTTTATATTTATTTGACTCCAATAATGATATAATACAATCTCCACATTTCCCACGGAATTAAGTCAATCAGCAACTATGAAGGCTGGCTTAGTTACTCTCTGTGTCACTTATTCACATCCCTGGTTATTTATTTATTTATTTATTTTTGCTGTATTTCCCAGATAAAGAGTCTGGACTTGAATACGTAATTTACAATCTATTTTTGGAGGAACCCAAACTAATTTCATACCAGAACTGAGCCAAGGAAGCAGATCCTCATGAGGAAATTCTAGCACTGACTTACCTGCCAGAAAAATGACAACAAAACCATCTTCTGGTGGTAAGTGAATGGTTATCAATGCTAACATTCTGTAGCTTCCTCATCATTATGGCTCATACATGTTTGAAATTAGGAACGGATACAGGGGAAAGGAGTTATGCTAACATATGCAATCTTCCTTGCATTTGGAAAAAATGGTGGAAATGGTAGATGTGAAAATTCCAGTGTAATTTTAGATGGCAATAGGGACTATGACCTCAAGGAATATTCTGTTACCTGTCCTAATATTGTTATTGGCACTTCCTGTATCTCCTCAGTTTTGTAATAGCCCTTTTCAAAGTATGTGTCCAGCACTAGATTCCAAGATATGTGATATCATGTTCATCTTGCTCCTGTTACATAACCCCAGTGGGTAGCCCCTAGTGGGCATTTGTCAAAGCAAGAAGAAGGAAGAAAAGGAAAAAAAAAAAAAAAAAAGGAGGGAAGGGATAAGGAAGGAAAGGGAGGAAAGAAGGAAGAGAGGGAGGGAGAGAAGGAATTTATTTCAAGCTATTAAGCCAATAGAAGAAAAATATATACCGGTTGTATTAATGTCACATCCATTTTGCAAGGAGGAGAATCAAGTTTGTAAGTGATGACAAAATTTTGCACTCTTGTTTGCACTTGAGAGAAAGTTATTTTGGCATATATCTTACCTCAAAAGTGTACACAGCATTTGGATGAAAAACTTGGATATAATTTTTTCCCTTTTCCAGATTGTTCAATAAGAGTAATTAAGTTTCCGAGAAGAACTCAAACATATTTCTTGATATAAATGGAGTAATAAATTTCTTTGACTTTGAGGCCTAATAATTTTCCAAAATGTTGCTAGAATCCTGTATGAGCATCATCTGTTTAAAAGGCTCATTGAAAATGTACAAATGTTTAACATCCATATTAATTTCTTTCAATGTTAAATATTTAGTTAATTAATTGGCTATGAATATAGTGGTACTTTTCAAAATATCAATGAGTTTACCTTACTTTACATGGACCATTAATGTAATTTATATTCCTTAAATCTAATAATTTAAGAGGAGTTTCTATTGATTTGTTCTTTGTTCTTATTTTGGCTGCATTTGCATTTTAGAAATGTGTAACATTTACCTAGTTACGTGACCTACTTACTTTACACTTTTGAAGTACTTCTCAGTCCTCCCACCTCTTACATTTGTATCTTGCTCACCTCAAGAAGGTATTATTTTAACACACAATTTCATAGAACTGAATAATAGATTATATTTACTAGGAAGCCTAGAAATACACAGTTTTTTCTATAAGATTATCAAACTATGTTCTATGGCAGTAGTTCCCAAACTTCTTTGTCTCAGGAATTCTTCATGCTCTTAAACATTATTAAGGTTTTGAATAAAGCTTCTTAAGTAAATTTTTTGATAAAGTTTTAATGCATAGTAAAATAACACAAATCTGAGTAAAAATCAATCAAAATAATTGATTTATAAATACCTTATTTTTTAACTTGTATAGTGAATATTCATGAACAGTTTTATTATAAATGTTAGTAAAACCACAAACTACTTCAGAGAACTAATTATCGTCACTGGAAATGTGGGATACACGTCTCCGTCCTTCCTCAGAGCAATTGAATCAGTATCCTCAGGCCTAGACCCCAGCTCGTGTTGTTACCTAACTGAGCTTTTGTTTTGTTTTAAGGTTTTCAGATGATTCTGCTTCACAGTTATGACTGAAAATAACTGCTCTTCTAGGAGATAAAATAGGCATATTGTGTTGTTTGAGTCCAATATGTATTTCAGAACCTACTAAATTTTAAAAATGTTATAGGACTGATGGTTATTAATCAATAGTTTAATTTATATTTTAATTAATGGAGTACAGACAAAAGAAAGTGTAGGAAATCATGAAAATTACATTAAAAACTTTCCATAAATTTCATCACTAAGAAATATCTGCCATACTAATTTATTATTTTCCTTTCTGGAATATAATTTTTGCATATTTTATGTGTATATCTTTTAATCAAGCCAGAAAAAGTCTTCGAGTGCCTAACTTTTAAAGGATACATAACATTAGATTGTAGAAACCGACCTTATTTATCTTATTTACAACATGTTTCTCTTGTTTTTATAAAACAATACTGTGAAAATTATTGTGCATGATTTTACTTGAATTTATGATTACTTCATGAAAAAAGATTCCTGAAAGTGAAGAATTTGTAACCCTTGTGATTACATGGAACCATCTGGAAAATTCAGGATAATATCTCCATGCTAAGATTCTTAACTTAATCCCAGTCACAAATCCCCTTTGCCATGTAAGATAACATAATCATAAATCCTGGAGATGAGTATGGGGGAATCTTTGTGAGGCCCTTAGTCTGTTAACTACAGTAAGGCAACTCCTCTTCACGAATATATATTCTTCCTCATCCATTTAACTTCTTAATGTAGTGTATATTTTAAGGTGTAAAAATGTATGATGTGCCAAACAAAAAGATAATCAAAGGTTAGTTTTGGAGATATATTATATTAATTAAGACACCCTGAACTCATAAAGCTTTCTGCCATTCTCTTATTTAAATGCATTTATCTAAAGAGTGAGGTTTAGCAGTAGCATCAGAATATTGTGGTGCTCATTGGGGCACTCTGAATTGAGAGAAACAAAACAACCTATATCTGATGTGGTTCTTCGATACAATCTTGGAATGTTTTGTGGGTTTATCAGAATCTTCAAGACATATTTACAAAAGCCCATATATAATGTTTACATAAATCATTTCTAATTCTTTGTGCTTACTTCACTGAGGTGGTGAAAATGTGCTCTTATCAAATTATATCATAAATATTTATTTCAAATATAAATTATTTCAACTATTAAATTTTTCATAATTTATATCTCTCATTAGCAAGAATTAAGCTTCTCTTAACTTATAAAAATATTTAGTAACATAAAAATGTGTTAGGTAGATACATAATTTTTCAAAACTTCTTATAGGATTGATGCAAGCTAAAATTTTGAAGACCCAGCTCTACACTGGAGTTAAATATTTGAAATTGTATTTTATTAATCATATTATCTTTCGTTATAAATCCATTGATCACTCATTTTTCTTTTGCTGAGTTTACACTACGAATATGGTTTTATAATATTGCTTAGCAAATTAACATTTATTAATTAAAAGTTAACATTTTTTCCTGGCATATTAATTGTAAGTAATGATTCTGTGTTTGTCATTTTGTTCACGAATTTAGTATTAAATACATTATTCAGTGTTTAGCGACATATTTCTTTTTTTTTTTTTTTTTGGAGTATTTCTTCCCTGATTCACTTTAGTTACTGAACTATCTTTATGTTATTATTTTATCCCATTAAAGAACCTCTAACATACCCTATAACATATTTGCAAATATTTAGTCAGAAAATAGAATTGAGGGATTATTTTTATCTTGGGTAGTATGTAGTCTTAAATCCAAATTGAATAAGGTACTCTTCTGATCCATGACAGGGCTTTCTATGGGCAAGAGCCACATGGTTCAGCAGAGGTCACAAGAGACTACCCCAAGGTGTGGCTTCATGAGAGTTAAAAATGGACATCTCTTATATACTGTTAATCTTCTTGTATATTTTGTGAGCTCAATGGATTAAGAGAAAGAAATATATGTATGTGTGTATTTTCATATATTTACACACATACACATACAATATACACATATATGGAATGTAACAGGTGAAACTACTTTCTTACACTCTCATGTTTCAATGCAAAGGAACATAGTGACTTCAGCCACCTTAATTAATCTTCACTGATTGATGAGTTCGAGAGAGGGGGAAGAAAAGCACGTTTTCTTCATTTCCTTCTTGGATCTTTGTGAAATTAGCTGCTGGAATAAGTCATTTGTAGCTCTTGTATATTGCAATGGTATTTTGACCTATCACTCTTTATGGCTATCACTTGATGAGTGAATATTCTTAATTGTTATGTATGTGAATTTATTCTGATTTCCTTTATAGTTAGTGCTTCCTCTGGTCTTGTTTAAGAATTTTTTTTTTTCTCCTCTTAAGGTAACAAAGATAATCCTCTATAGTATCATGAAGGAACAAAAGAAGGAGAAAATAAAAGAGAGAAAGAGGGAGAAAAAGTGATGGGAAGATAAGCAAAAGGATAAAAGTTTCAAAACAAATTAAAAAATCCTCTGTGTTTTATAAATATGAAGTAATTTTTAAATAGTCATATACACAAAGATGGTTTATATATATTTATATAAATTAGTTAGAATTGATACCAAATTTTGTTACTAAATTTATTCCTAATCTCTTCATATTATTCCAATGAAATAACAGTAATTAAGACTAATTTGTAGCAGTTTAAAAATTCATCTTTAGGAAGGCTGTCTCTGGAATCAGACAGATCATTATTCTAATTTTGTCTCATTCAGTCTCCTAATCTGTCAATTAAAAAAAGAAATATTTAATGCATAATGTTACCAAAGGATTAAATAAGAAATGTATTGTAGTAAAGATATACTTTTTCTTCTCAGAATATTTTACTCTTAGAAGTCCCGTTCCTCTAATCTGTGCAGTTTTGTTACTGTTGTCAGTCAGGTAACAGTAAGTCTTCTACCAGAGTTGGGAGCATTTAACTAAATTTGAGCTCTTAAATTATCTTGGACCAGTTTATCTCAATGTCTACCTTTGTTTTTTTTTTTTTTTTTTGCCTCTGACTCTTCAATTTTGTAAACCAATAAAAGTCCTATATTACTTTATTTGGTTTTGATTTGGTCTTCTTGCTCTCTTTCTCTCTCACTCTCTCTCTCTCTTTTTCTCCAAGTAACTCTTAATTATATGCCTGTAAAGCATTTAGAATGTGCTGTCATACACTAAGTATTTAATTAATAGCATACATAATTACTATAATAAAGTGGATTGCAGCTAAGTAATAACAAGGGGATTGGAAATCATTCCAAAGATATATTAGCTCTGCTATAAGATATGAACATCCCTGAAATTCATTCATTCTTTATTCATTAAGTTAGTCATTTAACAAATATCACTGGGGCCATTAGTAGTTAGGAACTTCAAGAAATATTAGGATTGAAAATAGGCAGTACTCTTGAAATATTTTGAGCCTAGAGAATAAACAACTCTTTCTCCTATGTTCCATTTATATGTTTCTATGTTTTTGCTCATTCCTCTACAAACAGAAATAATCTCCATATAAAATCAAGCATTCTAAATAACATCTGCAAGAGCATATGGGAATAGCATGGAATTAAGCCATTCATTTTACAATTCAATAAAATTAATGGTTTAATGTGAATCAAAAATTCTGTTCCTATATAATGTACACACATACATACAAATGATGTTGAATAGCAAAAAAAAAAAAAAGCTTTAGGTCATACGGAAACAGCATATTCTTAACATGTAATGAAATCTGTAGTCTTTTTTTTTTTATTTCAGCTTATTATGGGGGTACAAAAGTCCAGGTTATATATATTGCCCATGTCCCACCCATCCCCCTGAGTCAGAGCTTCAAGCGTGTCCATTCCCCAGACAATGCACATCACACTCATCATGTAGTTATATCCCCATCCCCTTCCCCCACCCCCCATCCCCTCGAGACAGAACATTCAAGCATGTCCATTCCCCAGGCAGTGCGCAATGCACTCATCATGTACTTATACACCCATTCCCTCCCCCTATCCCCCACCTCAGTCCAAAACCCAAATTGGTGTTATTCCCAAATTGCACTTAGGTGATGATCAGGGAAACCAATTTGCTAGTGAGTACATGTGGTGCTTATTTTTCCATTCTTGAGATACTTCACTTAATAGAATGGGTTCCAACTCTCTCCAGGAGAACAAAAGAGATTCTACATCACCGTTATTTCTTATAGCTGAGTAATACTCCATGGTATACATATACCACATTTTACTAATCCACTTATGAATTGATGGGCATTTGGGTTGTCAAAAAGTGGGCAAAGGACATGTATAGAAATTTTTCAAAAGAAGATATAAGAATGGCTAACAAACATATGAAAAAATGCTCAACATCTCTAATCATCAGGGAAATGCAAATCAAAATCACAATAAGATATCACTTAACTCCAGTGAGAATGGCCTTTATCAAAAAGTCCCAAAACAATACATGTTGGCGTGGATGCGGAGAGACAGGAGCACTCATACACTGCTGGTGGGACTGCAAACTAGTGCAACCTCTGTGGAAAGCATTATCTAGATACCTTAAGCAGATTCAAGTAGACCTACCATTCGATCCAGCAATCCCATTATTGGGCATCTACCCAAAAGAACAAAAGTCATTCTATGAAAAAGACACCTGTACCTGAATGTTTATAGCAGCACAATTCATAATTGCAAAGATGTGTAGTCCTTAATATATCTATGTTGTTCCTAAAACTTTGCATTTTTTTCAACATCATATAGCTTTGTCTATTTGAGTGCATATATGAATGATAGTAAATTCAAAGTCAGGAAAGTATATAGAGCTGAAATGTTGCCACATATGTGCATTAACTAACACTAAATACTTCTAAGAGCCAAATTTCACAGGCATGTGAAGTTGTTTAGACTATTTATCGCCACAATTAATGCTATATGTTAAACAACCACAAAATCGCTGTGGGGTTTTTGGGTTTTTTTGCTCAGGAGTTTATGCATTTTCTGGATGGTTCTTTTGAACCAGGTCAAGATCAAATGATCTCAATTTGGCTTCCTCATGTTTTTGAAGTGTAGCGATTAAGGCCCTTGACCTCCTAAAGGTTCACTGAAAAATCACTGACAAGATGCAGATTAAAAGGAGAAAAGGTATACAAATGTATTTAATGTGTTTACAAGGGAGGCTTCAGAAAGAAGATCCAAAGGTATGCTTAGGTTCAACAAACTATGGATAGCTTACAGAAATATGATTGGACAAAAAAGGTATGATCTAATGCTAATAGACTGGGTGGGGAAACCCAGCAAGCCTGTCTTTCTAGATTCTTCTTGGCCTCTCTGAGCTTGCATTTCTTCCTTCTGGGTGTCAGGTAGGGACTCTCTGGAATGATGGTCTTGTGACTTAAAGTCAAACAAGACAGGTCAGATATTTCTTTATGGCCAGCCAGTTTTACACAGAATTATTTTAGGTTTTATGGCTGGCTTTTGAGAAAAGGGGTTCTGGCTTTCATAACCTGCCTTGGGGAAGAGGGATTCTAGTTTCTATGACTAGCTTCAGGAAAAAATGGGACGGAAAGGCAGGAAGACAGGAGAAGGTCAGAAAAAACTTTTGAGGCCTTCATTTTGAGGCATTGTTTCCTGAACCCAGATAGTAGTTAGCTGGCTGGAGGTTTGGCTATAGGTTGGCTGGTCTAGGAAGGTCTTGATGGGGATGATTCATGTGGTCTCTCAGCCACTACCAGATTAGTCTGGGATTCTTTTCAGGACTGGGCCTGATTACTAAAAGAGATAGAGCTGAAGCATACAAGGCTTCTTGACCTTTTTGGGTTCTAATATGGCGCAGTGTCAGTTGGGATGCATTCAACTGACAAAGGGAGTCACGAACCCAACCCAGATTTAAGACGTAGGGAAACAGACTCTATGTACTGGGATGGAAAGAACTGCAAGGTCACGAAGCAAAGTGCACATACACAGAAGGGGTGGAAACTGGGGTCACTTTTGCAGTTCTGTCATTTTTCCCCATTTATTCAGAACACCAGCTACCTAGAATACACAGAAGCTCATATAATTTGATATGATGTGGTATTGTAATAAACTGAAAGCATCTTTTTCTTAGAAAAATGTGCTCTTTTGAGAAATGCACATTCTTCAATAATCCAATGTAATATTAAAAAAAAATCTACAAGATGTACAACTACTCAAAGCTATCTGTCCAACTAAATAGGCAATAGAAAATTCACTTTAATTGTAATTGTATTGCAGCCTGCAAAGCCTATATTTTTGTCATTAGAGTCAATAAAGCAATTTAGAAATTAATAAGCATTTGTCTGTGTGGATATGGCTTCATGAATTTTAAACAGGATGAGAAATTGCTACATTATATCTTTTGTCAAACAATGGTTTCCTGCTATTAGCAGTGACAAATTAAAACTAGCTGTATTTTTTATGAATATACACATGTAATTTCTTAGCAGTTAATATCTGTATGCTTAGTGAAATGTCTTAATGTATTTTCCCAAGTATAATTTAGAAAAGAAAAAATTATCAATTAACATTTCAATTTCACTGGATGCTCACATAGGTGTAACTATGTCCAGAAAAATACGTCAGTAGTATTCAGAGAGCTACTCACCATAGGCTGTTTGTCTTCTGTTTTCTGGCACAGGGTAGATATAGTACTCAGTTAGAAACTGAAATGACAAAAAAAGAGGAGAATAAATGAAACAAAGAACAAGTGCAGTGAATAGAAAATGGTACAATCATAGTAGATATCAATACAATTATCGATGTTTAATTCAACTAATGAGTATTGATTTATCACTTTAAATGTGAATGGTCTAAATAAGCCAATTAAAAGACAGAGGTTTTAAGAATACATTAAAATACAAAACCCAACTATATTTTGTCCACAAGAAACTCACTTTATATATGAAGACACAGACAGATTAAAAGTAAAGCACCAGAGTAAGTTATACCATGCTAACATTAATGTAAAGAAAGCTGAAGCACCTGCCTTAATTTTAGCCAAAGCAGAATTCAGAGCAAGAAAAATTGCTATGGATAAAAAAACGCATTAAATGAAGATCTTCATGTAAAGGGTCTTCTGGGAGAATCCAAGAAGGCTTAGCACTATTTAATGTGAATGCATTTTACGATAGGGCATCAGTATGCATGCATCAAAAACTGAAGAAACTAAAAAGATAAATATACAAATCCACTATTTTACCTACGAACTTCAAAACCTTCCTCAGTAATCAAAATTGATAATTAAAGCAGGCAGAAAATCTGTGAAAATATCATTTATTTGATCAGTATTATCAATCATCTAATCATTTTACAGAATAATCTATTCAAAACAGTGAAATATACATCATTTCCAAATTCACATGGGATAGTCACAAACATAAACTAAATTCTGGGTCATAAAATGCATATTCATAAATTTGAGAATTCTTTACAAAATACTTCCTCATACTATAATCAAATGAAACTGGATACCAATAATAAAAAGAGCTGGACCATCTCCAAATATTTAAAGAATAAGCCACACACTTCTAAATAGCACATGGGGCAAAGAAGAAGTTTCAAAGGAAATTTTAAAATATTTTAAACTAAGTGAAAATTAAAATAGAACTGATCAAAATGTGTGAGATGCAGTATAAGCGGTATTTACAGAGAAATGTATAGTATTAACAAGTCAATAGTACAGAAGAGCTTAAGATTAAAGGCAGAGTTCTCCTTCCTTTATCCTCCTCACCTCCATTCCTACTCCTCAGTGGCAGCTTTTAATTGTTTTATCTTTTCACTGTTCATGCTTGTGTTCTGTCTGCCAGTTACCTCAATACATTTAAATAATACGCCAACTACTTGCTTCTAGTGATGAAGATTTAGTTCCCTCAATCTTTTCTTCCGTGTTTGTGATATTGGTTGTCAATAGCTTTACTATATTAAGTTTTTTCAAGCACTATTTTCTTAGGCTCTAATAAAATTTTAAATTGTAACCTTATATTTTTGTCATATTTCATAAGCTTTGGCCATAAAAACCCTATATTTAATATAATGAATATGTTACATAGCCTTACTTTTTCCTCTATTTCTGTTCCCAATAAATAGTATTCTTTCTCATCTCTGTTAATCGTATTTTCACATGTCTAAGTTGTTAACATTAATTTCTTGATTTTAAAATTATATAATTATTTTATAATTTTTAATAATCTGTTTGCTCTCCTTAATGGGGCTATCTTTCTTGTTTTTCATGGCAGTATTATAAATTAATATTTTTGAGGGGTTTTATACTGTTTCTTATATAAGCCATTGGCTCCAGTAAAACAAAATCTGTTCATCAAATACATAACAACAACTTTTTAATAAACAATTACTATATTTGAGGAAAGAACTGTGAGCCACCTCCAGAGGTAGGTAATTTTGTAAATCCTGTTCAATTTATTTGCAAAGAAGTACAGAAACATTAGTACCAATGATCAAGCATTGAGCAATTCTTCAAAACATAAAGACACTGACAGTATTTTTAAATTACTTTGTATGGTCCGTTACTTTCATTCTGGGTATTCAAAACCCTTAATAAATCAAAGGCGGAGGACTAACAAGAGTACTATGAATATTCATTTATACTATAAACTTTCTCCCTTTTGTTAGGAAATAAAAATATAAATGGCAAATGAAATCTTAGAATTAGCCATTATATTATGGAATTAAAGAAGTAATACAAAATTTTTCCAACATTGATTATGGAATGACAGATATACAATTTATCTCACTTAGATGAGAAGTTAGAAGCTAGGTAGATAGAAGACAAAATAATAGCTCTAAATTTTTTAATAATAATGAGCTAATAGATTAAGATAGAATAACAAGTAGGAAATATAAGGAAACAATTGCAGCAAATAACTTAAGACCATGAAGACATTTCCAGGAAGGAAGAACTATGTAATGATAATTATCAAAGACAATTAAATTTTCAAGAGAACATGGACATTAATGACAGAGGGAAGAGCAACATCAAATACAGTGTTAATAGTATTATTTTTTGTTGCCATGCTCATAAAGCCAATGTTTATAGGGATGAACATTTGAAAATTCATACAATTAAAATTGTAAAACAATATTAATATTATATATAGATTAAATATAGTAAACAATGATATTCTGCTGCAAAAGTTAAAAAGGTTCTACTTAGTTAGCTAATCATTAGTTCCCTCTTATGAACTCAGTTTATATTTCTCATGCACAATTTGTTATTTTAAATGAAAAATGATCTGTATTTATATATATACACACACACACACACACATATATACTTTAGCCTTAGTAGTGGATCCCTATATATTACAATACTTTTAGCAGACTACCAAGTCAAACCAAAAAACATTATTCTGAGATCTTCAGAAATGAAGAGAATGTGGTATAAGTTTAATGGGTTGTCAGAATTTAAACATGTATCTTTCCATTAATCTACCTTTTGAAATATAAGGGAGCATTCATTCAACTAATGTTAACTAACTTCTTATTTTGATCCAGGCAATCCTATAAACACTTCTGTAATGAACAAAACAGCAAACTCCATGTCCCAATAGAACATGTATTTTAGAAATCTTAAATCATAAATTGTCTGTGATTTTGTTTGAAAACTTTATAATTATTATGCCCTGGTTATTTCCTTTTTTTTTTTACTATTTAAAATAATAATATTATAAATAATGACAATGATACTTTTATAAAAATAAAAATAATTTTGAAAAGGAAATATATCTCTAAAATAAAAATAAATAATGATTAGCAATAATATTCCTTGTTAATGAAATAGTATATTATTATAAATCTTTCCATGTAACTTTCAATGTAGTTTAAACTCATTTAAAAATACTAATCTTTTCTCTGGATATTATAATGGTAAACTGCAAAAATCATCGAAATGCATTCTAAATAGAAGACACTTCTAAAATTCTAAATATTTCATGAAATAAGCTAATGAATATTTAATAATATAAAACAATTTCCTGATATATATTTAAACAATTTCACATAGAGAAATCAGTATATAACTTAGTGAAATCAAAGCAAAAGATAGGAAAAAAAGGACATATGGTTGAAATAAACAGACTCTATCTCTTTAAAAAAAGCACTTAGACAATATAGTTGAATTAATGGGATTTTACACTAAAATATACATGCTATGTAACAGGAGTTAGTATTGTGAAAACAAAAGAAAAGAAAAAAAACAAAAAACATTTATGGAAAAATTCAAGAAGTCGCTGTAAATATGTATGTGTATATACATATATACAAATTCTGTGAATTCAGTACAACATAGGTATTTATATGTCCATCAAAATTTGTTTAAAAGGAAATCATCTTCAATTCTATATTTTTATGCATTTCCAGCAATTTTAGTTCAATCACTAAACCAAAACAAAACAAAGGAAATATAGCCTTTTTATATAAAATCGATCTTTAGATAAAAGGTTTATATTACTACCTGTTAGCAATTTCTTATGACAGTATCTCTGAAAACATACTATATGTGCAATAAAGCAGGTTTGAGATGAGTCATTTCATATAATTAAAGAATATCTTTCTTTCAATCTGCTCAGTGGGATAGGCAATTTTTAATTTCATATATATTTAAAAATAGAAAAAAATATTTTGAGACAGAGTCTTCCTTTGTTGCCTGTGCTACAGTAGCTGAAACAACAGGTGCGCACCATGATGCCCAGCTAATTTTTTCTATTTTTAGTAGAGACAGGGTCTCGCTCTTGCTCAGGCTGGTCTCCAACTCCTGACTTCAAGTGATCCTCCTGCCTCAGTCTCCCAGAGTGCTAGGATTATAGGCATGAGCCACCGCACCTGGCCTAGGAAAATTATTAATATGAGGAAAATCTATAGTAATTCCAAATCAACTCCTTACTATGTAAAGTTATGTGCTTTTATTTTTTTAAGTAGTACTTTCTTCTTACAAAGGCTCTGTGGAATGATGGAACAGTTGGAAGTTATCAGACTTAGGTGGCAGACAAGTTTAAGCTACTGTCAACTGAATTTTCTGAACTACTTTTTCCTCCTCTATAAAATTATAAGTATAAACTGTATAATAGTTTCTTCATGATTCTGACATTCAGATACCTATTAATGGTTGATATACCCTTCAGTGTTTCTTTTAAACAATGACATTTAAGATATGTACTTTTTCAGTAATTTCTAAATGTATATTTTTAGTGCCAAATATTAACTAAATGTCAGTTAATTATTTAAATCAACTAAAAATAACATAGCTGAGCTTTTATTAAATTCAAGTGGTATTTTTATTGGATTATTTTCATTTAAGACTAATACTTACATTTCGTTAAATGTGTTAAATATTATGGTTTTCATAGTTGACTACTAGGTAGTAACTATAAACATAATCTGTTTAATTTTATTAAATCCATAATTTTAATACATTAATTGAAGCTTAAATGTTCTTTATTCATAATTTTTGCCCAGTAAAATATTTCATAGTTTCACATGTGATATTCTGGATTTGAATGTGTTGTTCCTTTCAGTTTGTATTTATAACATTATAAATTTGGTTTTGTTGAAACATATAACTCTTAGTGGTAATATCTATAGTAGGTAAGATTTTACGCCTTCAAATTGATTTCTTAAAAAGTAAAAATGACTTTTGACAGCGATATCAGCAAGATGGCAGAGTAGGAAGCCCTGTCCCCTTCCTCCCCTCCTCATGAACATACCAATCAAAAAAAATCATATAAAAATTTCTTTCATGAGGAATTGAGAAACTAGTTAAGAGGTTCCTGCATCCTAGGTGAATACAAAACTACCCACATTCAAGCCAGTAAGAAAATTCAAGACATCTTGCTATAATCTTGATCCCCAGTACAGTACCATATGAGCAGGAAGAAATCCTAAGCTCCAGCTTTTCCCTAGAAGAGGAAAGGAGATGGATCACTAGTTCAGCATTTCCAGGGGCTACACCAAGGACTAGATCTAGCTTCTGTCTACTTTGTCCTGGAGTGCTGGCACAACTAAGCATAATACAGTTACCTTGGGCAAGTGAGAACAGAGATTGTGGTTGGGGGTTAGCAGTCACTACAGTCTCCCTCTGACCCCAGCTAAGCACAGAAAAAAATGGACGAAGGAAACCCAGCGTCCAGCTTCTCCCTGTGTAGATAATTATGTGTCTGAAGCTCCATCTTTTCTAGAGGCTACACAGAGGACTGACTTCTGTCTGGCCTGTCTTGGAGGGCTGATGAGACCTGGAATAATCTAGCCAACCTGGGATCAATGAGAGCAGAGACAGTGTTTGATCTAACATGCAACTAATCACCAATATCTCTTCACCTGGCTTAGCACACTGACTACGCCAAAACACTGAGATTTTAGCTTCTCTGGGGGGAGGAAAGGAGCTGTACAGATTACCCAATGGTCCGACTTTTCTGAGGGCTGCCTGGGAAACTGGCTTTGGTCACACTTGTTTTAGTGCTGAGATGGTACCTGGCATACATTAGATGCCTGGGAGGCTGAAGACAGAGAAAGTGGATTAGACAAGTACTCGCCATTCATGTATCTTTTGGGAGGAGTAAAGTGTCTGTTTAAATTTTTACCCAATTTTACTGTGTTCTTTGTTTTCTTATTGTTGAGTTTTCGTATCCTATATATATTCTGGTAGACCAATTTGGATATTTCTGCAATTGCATTTTCTTTCTATCCCCTACCCCACAGAGAGATGACACTCTCCTGTGTTTGGTCTTAATCATGTTTATGCTTCTATTTATACTATTAATATTTTGTATGAGTATTAGCATAACCTATATATATGTGTGTGTACATATATTAGTTTCATAGGTTTTAATTTCATGTGGATATAAGTTAAATTTTGTTGAGAATTTTGTAGGAATAGTAAAATACTTCTTTCTGCCTCTCTCTTCCTTTTGAAACACACAGTCTTATTTTTGCTTATTTTCTTTGTTCTTTGATTTCTCTCCCACTTTGTGTGTGTGAGTGTATGTGGTGTATGTGTTTGTGTGTCTGTTTTTTCCAAAATAATCACCTGGATAAGGGAAGGTTCAAACAGTCAGAGCACAATAAATATATTTAAAAGATACTAGTTTTCCCTCTAAAATCAATAACTAATTTCTCAGGTGTTATTTTAAGACTATGTGATTAATCTCCTGAAAATTGTCCCGTTAGTTTTGTCATTATTTGATGATTTTCTAACTGTTAATCTGTTAAATTTATCAGTTAGCGTCTTATTGTACAAAATAACTGTATCTTCTCCATTTGCTTATTTACTGATTTATGTATTATGTTATGAATTACCAAATTTAATTTATTTAATAGATTATGTATTTATTTCTTTTTCTGTTTCCATTCTTTCTGATTTGGCTAATTCCTTTCCACATGGCTATTTGTTCTTTCAGTATGTTCTTTCATCCTTCTAGGATTTCTCTATTTCACTCATACACACACACAAACACACACATATACATTCAGAAATGCACATATGTATATCAAGATAAGATATATGTATCTATAAACACATACATGCATATATACACATATATTAATGTATGTTTCTCAGTGTTTCTTTGTCTATGTAGAACTACCTATATCACTGTATCAATACATATATTTATATTCTATATCTTTTTAGCTATATCAAACCAACAGTCCATAATTATGTAATGCAATTCTAATACCTCAGAGTACCTTCTAGCCCCCATTATTTCCAGTTCTATCGCTCCTTTTGTTGACAGTCAGATAGCTAACTCTCTTTTTTTTTTTTTTTTTTTTTTCTACATTTCACCTTTTTTATTGAATTTGTAATAAAGGAGGTAGTGAAGGGGAGGAAGCATTTAAGAGTCAGAACCCATATTAGACACTGGGGAGAGAAAAATTAAATTAAATCAACATGAGGGGAAGTAGGGGAGGGTCAGAGGGAGCCTTGCCCACCTTTCAATATCAAATCAAGAAATCTGGGGGAAATCAAAGGATTAGGAGAGAAGAGAAACAGACATTGTCTTTAGTCTGTCCTTCTCCTCCAGGTCCAGGAATTACAATGCTACTGAGCGAGCAGTTCAGAGAAGGTTCTCTCATCCTATGCCCAGATGTCACTCCTCCCCAATCCCTCCTGAAGAGTGGCCAGGGTTGGCCTTAGCCAACAGAAAAGGAGGGGCTGGGGGTCCAGGAGTAAGGAAGGGTCATTAGGGAGCCCCAATACTGATTCTCCTCTGGCTGGAGGTGGGCAGGAAGGAGACACAGCTCAAATACCAAGCAGCCAGAAAAAGAAGAAGATGGCGAGAAACAGGAAGAGGGAATCCTGCCAGCTGGAGGCCGGGTGACCCTGTCCCAGATCCACACCTGTACCCCGGCGGAAAGGCTCATGGGAATTGAAGACGGTGGTGAAAAAGCCAACGGGAAAAGCACCAACACCAAATGAGAAGTGAAAGCCCCCAGTATCACCAAATGGCTGGAATCCCCCTCTGCTCTCTGGAGCTGGTCGCTGGCCCTGGGGGCGGGGTGGAGTTTTCAATCTGGGATCCTGGGGTTTCTGGCTCCCTCGCCCATAAAGCGGGACAACATTCTCTCTGCTGATCCCAGCTTTACATACTGGGCACTCTTGCCGCTCTGGCCGTGTCTCCAGCCACTGATGGAGACAGGGCCAGCAGTACAAGTGGCCACACACACTGACCACAGCTTCCCGAGCAGTCTCCAAATATATATTACATTCGAAGGTCGCGCCCGCCCCGCCCCGCTCGCGGTTTGGCCCTTCGGGGCCCCCGTCCTCTTCCTCTGCTGCTGCCATGGCCGTTTTTGTTTTGCCCCCCACGTACCCCTCCGTCCCCTCAAATACACACACACACACACACACACACACACACACACACACACGGATAGCTAACTCTTGTTTTCTTTAAAATTCTACTCATTTGCTCATGTCTAAATACATTGAAAAGAGTTTCAAAGATGCTAACACAAACCTTTGTGCATATCTGGTGCTAGTTTATGGGTCTTTTTAAAGTAAAGTTTACATACAATGAGATGCAGAAATCTGAAGTGTACTGATGAGAAAGTTTTCTCATGTCCCTCCCCAGTGAATTCCCAGCCCCATGACCTCCTCTACAATATTTCCCTGTTTATTTTATCACTCACTGAATATTTTTGACTATTCTAGATTAGATTTTATACACATATCACACTATATGTGCTCCTTTGTGTTTAGTTTTCTTAAAAATTTAATATAATATCTGTGATAAACATGTTGCTGAATTTAGCCATTGAACATTTTTATTTATGGCCAATGAGTACATTCATTGCACGACTATATCCCATATGTTTGTTCATTTGTCTGTTGATGAACATACAGGTTGCCTCTAGTTTTCTCTCTTATGAATTATGATGCAGTAAACACTTACACATTTGGTAAATATGTAGGAGTTTAATTGCTACTTTCTAGGAAGAGTATATATTCAATTTTTTAAGAAATTGACAAACAAAAGTCTTTTCTACCAGCAACGTATGAGAGTTCCAACTGATTCATATTTTCCTCAATATTTTATTGCTGACAAGTTTTTGTTTAAGTTAGCCATTCTAGCAGCTATATACTGATATCTCCTGATGGTCTTAATTTGCATTTCTTCATGACTAATATTGAGCACAGTTTTAGTGTCCTTAATAACCATTTCTGTGTATTTTTTTGGAAAGTGTCTGTTCAAATTTTTTTGCCTAACTCTGAGGGGGCACTTTATCACTGCATTGAGTATAGCAGCTCTTTATATTTTTAAACAGATTTTTTGGCAGAAAAAATATATTGTGTGTCTAGACACACATTATATACACACAGACATGTATATATATTTGACAAAAATATTCTTAGTCTGTGGTTTATCTAAAAAACAACCTTTAATTATTAATATAATGAATTCTAATATATCATTTTTTTTGTTATTTGCTTTATACATCCTAAGAAAAGACTTCCTTACCCTGGGTTGCTAAACTATTCTTCTAGATCTCTTATAAATTTATAGAAATTTATAAATTTAATTTTTCCATATCTGTGCTTGACACCTTGATTAGGAAATCAAGTTTATGTTCATTACTTCTACATGCTTTTTTCAGTTGGTTTATGACACTTACTTAAATAGTCATTCCTCTCTATAATGAATTACTTGGCAAGTTTTTAGAAAATTGATCAATGGATCATATCACTATAATTATATCTATTATGTCATATTGATCTATTTTTCCAACATTATCAAATACCACAAGGTGTTGATGTCTATTGTTTTTTAAGACTAAGACCTGAAGTCAAGGAGTATAAATCCTTGAACTTTGCACCTTTTCAAGATTATTTTGGTTATTTCAGATCCAGGAACTATTCATATATCCTGGAGAGAGCTTTGAAAGATTTTGGGTTTAAATAAGATAAGAACTATTTTTTAGTTTAGTGTGCTATTTTTATATTACATACTACAATTAAAGACAGAATTAATTTATTTATTTGCTACTGATGAAAGAGAATATTAAAGTATACTTCCAATGATCTCTTTCTGGATTTTCTCCATGAAATCACCTGTCAACAGACTTTTACCCAATCTGACATTTTTATTCTTCCAATATTTTAGAATACCTCAAATTATTCTACATAGTCACTTAATCTATAGCTTGAGCTGTATGATTTATGAAGGAGATTTATTCTGATCTCCTCTTCAATTTCCATTTACAGTAAGAATGAATAATTTCTTTTTCTTCAGAACATGTTAAAAGCATTACCTAAATGCATTGCTTCAGGTTGTGTGTTTTATAGGGGGTGCTCTTATTTTGATCAATAATATTTCATTTTTTCAAAACATATTTTATAGTATGTTTTACATTTAAAATGAATAATATTCCAGATCAAGAAGCTTTTCTAAAATACTACAGATACTCACTGCTGTTGGCTTATTTGGGATGTATCTGCATAAGCTTAAATTATTCTATTTGAGTAGCCAAATGATTTTCCACCCATTATGACAAGAGAAGTGAGAAAGGAAGCAGGCTCACTATAGAGAAAATGATAGAGAAAATGTAATCCCAGCTCTTTAAATATAAAATTTGAGTATAAATAATAATTTTCCTGGGGTTTAGTTTAGATGATATAATATTTGAGAACTTATATTGAAATGTTTAATCACTATGCAAATTATTGTTAGAATGATTATTTATAATATCCATTGACTGCTAATGAATTTCCAGGTGTTACTGAGAACCTATAATTATTGATAGAAATTGATACTCAATGCAATGAAGAATGATATTTTTGCTCAATGGAAGTCACCAAGCATAAAGAAAACTTATGTCAACCAACATTGAAGCAGTCAAATTTTCTGAGGCTTTGTGTATGTTTACTAGAGAGATCTAGTCATAATAAATGGCAATGTTAAAATCTGAAAAACCCAAATTTGAATTTTATTTTTATTTTACTCTTTTTGAGCCCTAACAATTACACGGAGAAAAACAGTGGCTGATGGTATCTTTCTCGTGGGAATGTGAAAACTACATTTTCTGATTTTCATGCCTAACATGAATTTGTTACTGAGAAATACTTTTCTCTTTCTCTTCTGTTGTTTCAATTGTTCACAGCATCCATTCCTGTGTTTAATTATATTCAAAATCTAAAGCATTCCCTATTTTCCACAATTATTTGAAACTGTATGGATGAGTCAGGATTTTTTTGTTGTAAGAAATAGTTGGCCTGGTAAAATGGACTTAAGAAAACAACCTGGACATCAAAGGATATATAAAAACTATAATGGTTTCATACCATGTCAAAACTAAGCAGTCAATTTTTTTTCATCATGAATCACTGTTTATTCCAGTCTAGATTTCTGGATGTGTTTACACCCTGCAACCTCAAAAAATTTTGAAAAAAATTCTAAGTGTTTACAAAGAAAGGAATTAACATTAATAATATAAATACTTACAAAATCATTAAAAGGTTTGGATAAACAGAAACTGGGGTTGGAAGAAGGTGGACAGGATTTTTATTTCCAAAATAGCATCACTGGTTTTGTAATCTAGAAAAAAACAGCTGCTGCTGTCTTCCAGAACTCTACTCTTGCCACAGCGACCCCTCTGCTCTTGAGACTTGTAACTGGACAGTATGATGTGAGGTCAGCTTGCTTCAAACACCCATGTTCATCAACACTTAAACTTGGCACTAGCATTCCTCACGTCTACCTTCCAAAACCAATATGAGTATGTTTCGCTGCAGAAAACTGAACATCTACTTTTCTCCAACAGTGTCCAGAAAATGAAATACTTCATTTTCAATTCCATGATATAGGAGATGAGAGTTGCAATGTAGACGGAAGAAAGAAAGAAGACAAAGTACCTTTAGAAGAATCTAGCTTCATAGCACAGATAGGTTAGAAAGTTATTATACAAAGGCTGGCAGAACTAGAGGTTAAGATGAATGCCAAAATCATGAGCTTATTGAACAATAAATACAACTTGTGAAATGATATGATATATAATTCTGAAATAATAAAGAATTTATCATTGCTTACATAAAAGATAACTGTTAAATGAATGTTCAAGCATCAACAGATGAGTTTCGACAGCAGAGTCAATTACCTCAATGCTGTGTGACATTTTCTGTTTATATGTATAGGCACAGTTTCTCCACAAGTAATAAATTTAATAGATAACATAAAGTATACTAAGACTACACAAAAGGTTAAGAACAACTGAAAGAATAGAAGTTATTTCTGAAAAAGCCAGTGTGCTACACGGTGGGAAAAACAAGTAATGCTTACAATAATTAACTGGTAACTTTCTATTGAGGGCTCAGAGTCATATAGATATAACAATCATTCTCTGTTGGGACATATATTACCTTTCTAGACTATGTTTTGGAGAAATGACAGAGATTATGAAAAACAATACTATTGGTTGCCTACCCAACAGCTACACTCGTGTCTCCTATGCTAACAGGGCTTGTCTCCTCCTAATACAGAAAATGAAAATGTCAAATTCTATTTCACCCTCTTTCAATTTGAGAATGAGCATTTAACCAAATTCTTCCTAGACACCTAAGGAAAAGTCTACTAAGTGGACTCCTAAAAAACATAAACATACAATGAGAATTCCCTTTTCCTATCTTAGGATGAAATCATCTGGGGATGTGAAATCTATGACAATGTCTTTCTGTGGCCGCAATTGAGAAATAATGGGATGTAATTCTCTACACTAAGAAAGGCATACAGTTTGGCTGCTTCTTTCCATAAGTTGGAAAACATTTTCAGAATCACCCACTCTTCATATCCTTTGCAATGTAAAATAATAAATGTATTCTTAATTAAGTCTCTTTAAATTGTGAATTTTACTACTTTTAGCCCAAATCCTCATAATTGATAAAATGAAGTTTCTAGGAATGACTCATATAATAACAAGGAACTTATAATATAACTTTAATTACTAGAATTTCATGGCAAGAATTTGAAAGATTTGACATCAAACATATTCTCTTATCACAGCTAGTAATTATTTTATGAAATATAAAGTATATATTGTGAACAGCTCACTGTGAAGTAGTTGTCTAAAAATAAGATTTTTGTCTGTGCTGGATCATGACACATGACATTAATAAAATCCTAGCAAGAAGGGCATGATCAGAAATAAAAAATATATAGATAAATGAAAATAAATTGACAAACCTGATCAAGAGAGCTTGAATTCAGACAATAAAGAAAAACACTCCAAAATATCTATAATGACAAGTGACATGGTAAATACATAAATGCAAAAAAAGCATACAGATATATCTCCAAATTAAAAAAAAAAAAGATAAAAACCAAAAAGGGAGTAATATGGATTCTATTTCTATACATAATGGTATATGATATAAAAAATTCAAAGAACTCTCGATATGTTAATATAAAATGCCAATATAATATTTTAGTTGTTATCTGGTGCTTTGGTACTTAACTTAAAATTGAAACGCATAATAAATGACAAGAAAGACTTGGAAATTCAAAAAGTCAGGTATTTTAAATGATATGGTGACTCTAGGCTAATTTCTGACCAAAAAGAAGAGATTGGGTGTCTGTGATGGGAACTCTTCAGAAAGTGACCAGGTTAGCACTTTCAGTAACAAAAAAGAATGATGAAGGCAGGCATGTTTGTAACTTGAGACTGTGCAATCTATCTAAAAAATAGAGATTTGTAAAGGAAATATATATCAATAAAAATGAGAGTGTCTATAAATAAAATTGTAATAACATAAGACAATGATCTCTATGAGTTAAAATTTTGTCAGTGTTTAATGATTTAATGATACCAATTATACTAGATACAGAGAATGATAGGAAGTAAGATAATTTCATTTGTATTTTAAAAATATGTGGTTTGAACCAGAAAGAGTGATGCTAGAAAGACAATTCACAGATATATTAATTCATGCAGTGTAATAAACACATCAAATTACTATTTTTAATGCCATGTCCAGAAAAAAGGAGGGAGATATAACTTATTATTTGGTAAAAATGACATGTCAAAAAGACGGAGGACAAAAACATCAGTATCACTAGATTGCATTTTTTGAATAGAGGGGTACAATAATGAAATTGGGAGGTTTATAAAAGCACCATTTAGAAGAAATTAGAAAAAAATTCAAAAATATTTCATTCAAATTAAAATAAATTCCTTCCTGAGTCTAGAGTTACTTCAGCATAGTTGCAGTGATGAGATGCATGGCGGATGGACAAGTGATCCTGTGTTTAAGGTTAGTCTTTTCCCACTTACTAACTCTGGGACTTGGAAAAGTTACTTATGCTTTTTAAACATTAATTTCTTTGTGGAAAATAAATGCAAAGCACTTAGCCTACTGTGTGACAAATGGCAAATGATTGTTTATTGCTATCAGTAAATGTTATTCATTTAAAAGTCAAATAAAATTGAGCCGTGCCAGGAGACTATATAAAAAAGACATAGGCTCTGCCTTCTGAGTTTACAGTGCAAAGCGATCGACAAAGAATAAATTCTACCAGTGTGTCAAATGTTATGAAATATGAAATAGTGAGCAGTGGCAGCAGGCCTGGTCGTAATCAGCCAGGGGAAGCTTTCTTCAGAAACTCATGTCTGAGTCGAGGACAGGAAGTAGACAGGAGTTGTCTAGAAGAAGCAGTGGTCAGAGAAAGGGTGGTGGTGGTTGAGAAGTTACTAGTTATATGTAAGCCTGAATACACAAAAAATGCTATTAAAAATGGAACATAGGATGTCACATGGGAAATGGCAAATGTGAACTGTACAGATAGACAAATGAATTGGTTCATAAGACAATATATAAAACAGTTTGCACTTTATTCTAGAGTCAATGGAAAGCTAGAGAAGGGTTCCAAGCAAGTAGACAAGTCAATGCCCACTTGGATGCAACAAGGAGCAAGGAAAACCTGTAGGCAAGAATTCCCATCAAGATATGCTTGCAGTAATCTGGATGGGAGATGGTAATATTCTGGATTAGAGAAGTGTCTTCGAAAATTAGGAGAAATGGATGGATGAATTTTATATACACTTAGGAAATAGACATGAGTTTTTTTTATCTGAAATTTCTGTCTTGAACATAAGCAGAGACATTGCACTATATATTGTTGTCTCAGCAAACAAGTATGCACAGGTACACACAATCAAAAATTATTTAACATGTCTGACCATCATGAACTTATTTAAATAACTAGAGGATAGGACAAAGTGAATAATAGAGTCCTCTGTTTTTCCAAATTTCGATGATTTTTCAGTTCAACAATATATATATTTATCACTCACTATATTCAGGCACTGTGATAAATACTACTATGAAGCAGATGGATACAACATAATCCTTATCTTTTAATACTTTTGTATAAATAACTAAATGTAAGAGTTAGATTAAATTGCTGCAGAAAGCAATTTAACATGAGAGTACATGAGAAGAAATTTATGAAAATTGTAGAAGGCTTCCAAAAAGTGGTAGCATTTACCATGTTCTACAAATGAAAAACATGGGTTGAAAGGTGTGATTTCCTCCTTATATATATATATGTGTCCTTGAAAATTGGAATTTTGAAATTGTGTAAGTGCATGTATCAAACATTTTTTTTTTTTTTTTTTTTTTTTTTTTTTACTGTAAAGCAGGTTCAAACTGAAGATGATTTTTCACTGACCTCGCTTACCCAGCCCCTCCAGGGAACATTTGACAATGTTTAGGAGATCCCCTCCTTGCCCCACAAGTAATTCCCTGCTCAAATGTTAAGTGCTGAGGTTACCAAACACTGCTGCAAAGTTACTTTAATGATGCTGAAATTGAAATTTCAAGTATAGTAGAACAGCTAGTCTCAGTTCTTCCTACATAATGCTGCAAATAATTTTCTTCCAGCACTTTTCTTGATTGCTTTATATTCTTGTTCAAAGTCTTCAGTGACTATGGTAGACTAGCAAATTAATTCTAATATTTTACCCTAATAATCAAAGCCTTTCAAACATAATCTAGTAAAATTCAGTTTTTCTTCCAATGTTTATGTTTCCCATATTGGTAGATAAATAGCAACTAAGTAAACAGAGAGATAGATATGTGGGTTTTTGTTTGTTTGGTTAATCGTTCCTTTTGCTTCCACATGCACAGTGAAAACACTATTTGAATTTACCAGTTTCTCACTCCATCTATATTTAGTTTTCTGAATCTAACAAATTACATTTTACACTTATAAAATGATACTGATTATTGCTAATTTCAATAATCAAAGTGCTATCCCTGAAAGGTAAATTACATGTATGTTAAAAATGATAAACTCCAGTTTAATAGGACTTTATAATAAAATAATTTATTTATATACTTTACTCTCTTCCTATTTATTAAATCCACAGTTATTTCCTCTTTAATTTGTTGTATTTTTAACAATTTGCCAGCTGTGTTTATTGGCAATATTTTTATTAATTATCCTTTAGGGAACTCATTTACTTCTGAGAGAACAGATGTTGCTCCATTAATAAAAACCACTCAGTCTCTTCAGAGAGAATGAATGATGTTTACAAGCCTTAAGAAATGGGTTAGGTGAATAGCATCTACGTTACTAAATCACTGTGTGCCAAGAAAAGTCCAAATGTATTTTGACATTTTGAACAATAACTCTAGGAAACACAAACTTTGATAGCTCGTGTTTGAATCACATGTTTAAAATAAAAGTGGGCAGTTTAAGTACAAATCACTTATTTACATTACTATTCATTATATATTTTTATCATTATTAAACGGTTTTACATCCTCACCTGTACATGACTAAGTTCTATCTAGGTCTTTTATAATATCAGAAATATGAGTAGATATTTATTTACTTGTTTTATTCATTTATTCATGCAAGGTTGATTGGATTTTTCTTTAGTAAAGACCTATTTATTTTAACGAGAAAGCAGAAGCAATTTAATGTACCCTCTCCCAAATAAACAAACTGCCCTGAATTATTGTTGTCTAAATTGTCTTTGCTTTTATTATAATGAAGGAACTCCCTCACCCTATCTTCATTTATTCATTCATTCAACAAGTATTTATGGAGTGCATACCATGTCACGTTTGTTAATACTGTGACTATGGAGTGAACCTAGAGACAAACATTTAGGACTTCATGCAGTATGTAGTTTTAGACTCAGACAGAAAATAAACAAATGAGTAAATATTATATTAGTGTCTCAGTCTAATAGGATAAGCTATGTTAATGCTACTAATCCAGTGGCTTAATGCAACACAAAGTTATTTCTAGTCATGGCTACACATCCAACCTGGCTCTTCAGAGGAACACTGCTCATCCTAGCCACTTACGTAACCGCTAGAAAATCATTTTAATATTTGCTTCAGTGATCGCCAAATCAAGAGGAAGGCAGTGTTGAGAATCCTGTTTGGCTAGGAAAGCTACCCAGCAGTAACATACATCAGTTTAGTTCATATACCACTGACCTATGCAAGCATGTTTATGTTTAAATGGAAGCAGCAAGTAAAATCTTATTTTTTCTGGGAGCGGAACAGAATCAAATTTTTAATAGTTACAATAACTACTGTAATCTACCATTCTAAGTTATCAAATATTTAATTTATTCTCCTTTCTGATGCAAACTACACTTAAGTTCTTCTCAGAGAGACAACTCAAATTCTGTCCGTTCAAGACATTGAGTCACACATCTATAGGTGAGGATCTGCAGATGAACCAATACACGTTTTTCTGTTTATTTTTGTAATTATCTTTCACTAGCCATAACACACAATACCTCAGGTCTAACTGTGATTCTCTTGATTTAGAAATCTATAGACTTAAAATATGAGCTGTCAGTAATGAAATAACCAGTATCAATAATGGAGCAAGGGCAAGACAGCTGCAAGAAAGACACCATTTCACAAGGGCAAAGAAGAGGAGGCATACAATAAACACAGACCTGCAGTCATTGTAGAATTCTTGTTCAGTTGACACTTTGAGGCCCCTGTGCTGGTCTTGGGGAATATTCACTGATTGGCACTAATTCTGCTCACATCGAGGTGCCTTCCTGTTTACTGCACAGTATCAATCGTAATTCTACCCTCAGGGTGGCTTTCATTTTCCATTTGGTCACATTTGAAGTAGGCATTTAGGGATATTCCTAACTTAGAATACGTGTGTGCTGCTTACCACAATTTTTATACCAAAATGCTGGGAGCCCAGATATCACTTTAAATCTCAAAAAGTCACAGATTATTTTACATCAGGCAGGTGGTTATTGCAGAACTTCCTTAAAATGGAACTTTCTTAAAATTTTAAAGGATTCTTTGTTTGCTTGTTACCTTTTGCTTTCATAATCTGCATTTCTTTGCCTTGCCAATACCTCCTATTCTATCCTGACCTATTGGTTGGCACTCTGAGATTATCAATTGGGAAGGTAATGAGTAAAGGGAATGTGATTTACTGATTTTGGAAGTAGATGCTTTATATAATATATATATATATTTTAAAGTGGAGTTCAGAAAAGGTGTCACTGTCTGAAACAACATGTGAAGTAGTCGCTTGAAGCTCTGACTCGGGTGGGGCAAAGGCAATATATGTAACCTAAACATTTGTATCCCTGTAATACACTGAAATAAAAAAAATAAAAAAGAGAAAAATCTAAAGGAGATGCTGATAAAACTAAAAAATACATCCTACCAAAAGAAAAAAGAATAGCCAATTCAAATGCATTGATAGTGGCAGCTGTTCAAGAAGCCAGTGCAGTTAACAGGCATGAGCAAGAAGAAACTACTAAGAGGTGAAGCAAATGAAAACAGGAGCCACAGTGTGTTCATGATTACAAGAAATCTGACTTTGTTCTGTGTAAAATAAGAAAACAATGTGGGCTTTCAACCAAGAAAATCTGGATCTGATAATCTGTTTTCTCCCTTTCCTCCAGCTTTATTGAGAAATAATTGGCAAAGTAAAAATCAACAAATAAAAATATATTTAAGGTGTACATTATGATGTCTTGATACATGTATGCACTGTGACATTATTACCATCATCAAGTTAGTGCACGTGTCTACCATCTCACATAGTTGTCTTTATTTGTGGTGATAACATTTGAGATCTACTCTTTCAGCAAATTTCAAGTATATAATGTAATACAGTACTAGTAACTACAGTCACCATGCTGTATATTAGATCCTCAAAACTTATTTATCCCACTTTACTGAAACTTTGTATTGAAACATCTCTTTGTTAAAATGAAGAACTTTACTGGAATGAGATGGGAAGCCAGATCCAGAGTTTTGAAAGCAATTCCAATAGTGTATGTGACAGATGGTGGTTGTGGTTATCAGAAGTGTTTAGAGTCTGAACATATTTTGAAGGTAAAGTTAACAAGATTGAATTGGAAATAGAAATATCAAAATTAAGTAGGTTGAGGATGACTCCAACCTTTTTGTTTTTGTTGTTCTTGCTGTGTTTTTTTTTTTCTTTGTTTATTATCCCGAGTAAATGAAAGGATGGACTTCCAATTAACTGAAAATCAAAAGGCAACAACTAGAGAAAGTTTGGCAGGAAATAAGAGAAGCTAATTTGTGGACATGTTATGTTTGATTAGCCTATTAAAATAGCAGGTGGAGTTCTTGATTAGGCAATTGAATACATAATAATGGAGAGTGGGGTGAGAGCTGAGCAAGGGATATGAATTTGGAAGTCAAGAAGTAAAGTTATGTTTATACTTGTGAAACTGAATGAGATCATTTAGGTAATAGTTATAGACAGATAAGTCCAAGCACAAAGTGCTGGGTCACCTAGACTCTAACAACACTGGGAGAGGAGGAACATTCAGCAAAAGAGACTAAAAAGGATTTCATAGTCAATGAGAAAGAAAGAAAAAGAGGTCAATGTCCTAAAATTCAAATAAAGAATATTTGTCAAAGAATGATCATCTATGCTAAATTGTGATAAAGTATTAAGTAAAATAAGGATTGAGTTATGACTGTTGGATTTAGCATATTAAAGGTTATTATTAAATGATCTTAGTCCAAAATTTGCACTTGTGCACTGGCTGTCTTTCTAATAGTCAAGAAATTATCTCATGATCTTCTCAATTGATGCAGAAAAAGCATTTGACAAAATTCAACGTCCTCTTATGACAAAAGGCTCAACAAATTAGGTATGAAAAATGTTACCTAAACACAATAAATGTCACCTCTGATAAGCTCACAGCTAACATCATACTCATTGATGAAAAGTTGAAAGACCTTTCTCTAAGATCAGTAGTAAGACAACTTTTTTGTGACTTTGCATAATTCCTTTAAGTTTCAGACTATTGGTAGCATCACTAGATTGACAGATTGGGGAACACAAATATCTATGTATGAGAGAGGGAAGTCTCTGACTCCAGGAAGTTGTGTGCCCAGTGTAAAAAGGGTCATCAACACAAAGAAATGTCTACTAATGAGATAAAGAGAGTAACGACGAGTTTCAATTAATAAACTGTTATAATATTGGGTAGAAAAATTTATGCCATTACACAAAACTTAGACTATTGTTTGTAGGCAATAAGAATTCATAACTATATAATCAGAAGAATATTTAATCATATCAGAATTGCCTCTCAGAAACAACTTTGGTAACAATGTGAATGATAATACTGTTACTGTGAGGGTTGTTGGTACAGAATTCAGGGGACTCAATATTCCTGAAAACGGATGATAAGTGTCTTAACAGCAAAATGGTGATGCAGTTGAGGAGAATGAAAAATAAAAAATGGATGTAATAGTTATTTTGAAAGTAGAATTTGGAGAGGTTAGTGACTTACTGGATAATGAGGTGAAATGAACCAGAAATAACTTGTTGGGTCCTAAATTGATTAATCAGGTAACTGGGATGGTGATGAAAGAAAATTAATTCAGTTTTAGATCCACCATATTTGAAATAAATTGAGCATTCAAGAATTGCAAAATATTGTTCTAGAGTTGGCGGCATAGTTTGAGACTCTTTAACATAGGGAGCACTAATATTCCAGAGATGCATACAGGAGGATAAACTAGTAAGAAATGTGGCTGAAAACAATGTGAGAGTTTTGATGGAAACCAAGCAAATAGACTTCCAAGAATTAACAGGAAGGCAGCTGGGTTATGTGCTTTTGAAATCAAATAGAAAAAGAAATGAAGACGGGCTAGAGGTTTAGATAGTAGTTACTGATATCCTTGACACAGCAGTTTCTTCCAAGTGGTGGAGAGAAATCATGATTTCAAGGATTGACCATGAATTTGTGCTCACAAAGTTTAAAAAGTAATGTTTAACAATATTTTTCAGAATAAGGAAAGATAAGTAGATGGTAGCTTGGAAAGAAGGTAGGGACACGGGAACGGTTATTTAAAATGTAATCTTACAAAGCAGTATTGATTCACTATTTTAGTCCTACTTTAGTCCAATATGATTTATTTTATTAAATAGGCAAATTTAATGCTACTTAAATTATGCACTATTTAAGAATTCATAAATTTATTGCTTACTCAGTATAAGTTAATGTTAGTGATGATAAAAATGTTAAATATTTATGTTTAACCACACTTAATATATAACAATGACTTAGAGTATTATATTTATGGGATAGTCCTGAATTTTATGCAAATGTTGGTAAACAAGCACAAAATAAAATAAATTGTTTCCTTTGAAAGGTAATAATTTGAAATAGATTATGGTTTGAAACTCCACTTTAGCAGCTGACAAGACCATAAGAAGATTTCTTTCATAATCATCTTCAGTATTAAACATTGATTTACTTTGTTGAAAATATATTTACATAAAAAAGAAAGAAAGTGAAAATAAAATACTAAGAAAAGATGTTACGTTCAGCCTCTGTGAAGAACACTAAAGAGACAAATGCTTGACTGTTATTTCATCCTTCTTTAGTTGATTCTGGAAACCTATCACCAAACAAGCTAGGAAGAAAATCAATAATGGAAACTGTACCATCAAAAGTATAGTTGCAACGCTTTGAAGAATCATTGAAATATTTGTACAACAGTATGACTTAAAATAGTCCAGAGGTCCCCCCAAAAGTGTGGCAAACTGCCATATAGATCATGAGTTACCACTGTGCCAACGTTCCAGTGGCCTCAGCATTTGAGACCCCAGCCCACTAGGCTGACTGCTTTTAGCCTCCAGAAACCTGTTTAAGTGTTTCATAAAAACATCATTCTTTATGCATGTTATGATGCATAAAGATTGTGAATCATTACTTTAATCAACATTTTTTTTAAGATACTACCAATATTTTTCCCCTGAAAGAGTTGGAAAAAATTGAAATGTCAGTTATTTTAGTACATTTTTCCTTACTATGGAAACATACATGATAATGATAGCAAATATATACAAATCACAAAATAAGCGCAAAGGAAATAACACATTATTTTTCCATTTAAGCATACACATTTTAAACATTTTGAGGCAATTCTTTCAAGGTGTGTGTATATGTGTATGTGTGTTTGTGTTTAATAAGCCTGAATGTATTTGTTGAATAAATCAATTATTACTATGAAAAATTTTAAAGAAGGACATAGAAATCTTAGAATTTGGATTTGTATTCTAAAGTTCATATTATAATATTAGTAATACTGAGGATGGTGAAAATATTATTGCATTATTGATAGAAAAGGGTTTTATAAAATGTGCACTAAATTATGTCAAAGGTTCAAATTTGCCAGGAACAAAAACTGGATAAGTAGAAGGAAATCACTAAATTTAAAGTTGGCATTTGAAGAATAGAATTTATGTTAAGAATAAACTATTATAGCCAGTATTCATATTCATTTCTTAGCATATTTCCTTTCAATTATATAAGAAATACTGGTTATACTGTTATAGAAACATAGCCTGAGAGAATGTATTATGAGCTGTTATATTTGGAGGTAGTTTCTCTCAATTAATTTTAATCATTGAATGCATTTATATCCAATAAAAACAATATATTTTATTTTCATATGACCATTATTCATCTAATGCCTTTATTAAGTATATTGATACATATTACAGGAGTTGTTTGTGTACTTAGATACATCTTCTAGTTTCTTTTCTTGGAAATAAATTTTCCATATAAATTACTAAATCTGAAGCCTTATGTGTGTACATACTTCTCATTTTTCTGTCATCTAGTGAATCTTCTATTGGTGGCATTTGCTGAACATCTGCCTTAATATTACTGTCATTCATGGTTTCTCAATTTTAGTGAATCTGGTTGGAATTTGAACACTTTTATAATGAAAAAGAGTGCTCTTATGGGTTTTTAAAAGAGAAAACTAGACACATGTATTTCATAATATGATAATATTAATAGATTTTTCTTTCTTAAGGACTTTTGATTTTACAATAGTTCAGGTTACAATATTACTCCAAATATATTCTGTGTTTCTTCCTATTAATGCCTTAGATATGCAGAACTAAGTTGGTTGAATTCTTTAGTTCATGGTACACTATCTTCATGGATTAGTGTAAAACTCCTTTTTTTTGTTTTATTATTTTTATGTTTCATCGATGATGTTCTCAATATACATATAAGGTCACTGTTAAATATTTTGTGGCCTAGACATATCCAATCAAATGAATCAATAAACTCATACCACTCCAGAAGGAAGTGGCTATATAACATTGCATGATTTATTTTAAGAGAAATAAATTAAGTACATATGACAAATCGATAACGTATAGATAGCATTTTATAATCTTTATTCAGTCTTGTGCTTTCCACAAAAATATAGAATATATTAAGAACAGTTTTGAAGAATATGCTACTGAATATTAAATACTCATATAAAGTATTTTTTTTTTCATTTTACTATTCTTTCTTTCTTAAATCCAGAGTTCAAAATAGAATACATTTGGAAGGAAAGGCATTTCCTCCACATTACTACCCCTTAAACTTACATCCCAGCACACTCACATTCCCCTCACACACATATTTATACTTCAAAATTAGATTAAAGGTTTTTTTTACAACTTTATAATTTCTGTAAATCGCTTTGTGCACAGAAGCAAAGAGGCACACACACATATTTGTGTGTGTCACAACTTTGCCATGTACACACACACATACACACAGACAGAGAAAGAGAGAGATTTATGTAAACCAGAAAATGGGCAATGAGGAAGACAAATCAATGATAAATCCTACATATCTTGTTTAATTAGCTGAATTAATACTGCTTCCATGGAAGAAGAAAAACCTATTTCATGTTGTGCTCCTGTGCTGGAAGCACTAAATTCTGTTCTAAAGTTAAGTTTGACTTGCATATGAAACATCTCAATGGCAGAGCCAACTAGGCAACTGGATATATTAGTTAATAGTTAAGAGAGAGATCTAGATTAGAGATAAATATTTGGAAATGATCTGCATGTAAATGATATTTAAAATGATGGAAATAGCAAGTTATTTAGGGAGAAAGTTTATCTAGAGAAATAAGGGTATATATAGTTAGTCCTTTCAGAGAGTAAAAGTATAGATGCAAAAATGTGTCTAATAGTAATTCTTCCTGAATAGGAGGAAAACAAACATTTGACAGGACAACTATAGCCTTAACGTTTGTATTGAGTCTATTCAATTAGGAAGTTACAATGAATCCAATGCATTTGGTTATACAATTTTTCCCAAGAAATCTACAGTTGATTAGATACAGAAGTGAGAAAATTGATACATGAGTTGAAGTATTATTATTATTTTGTTAGATAAGTAAGATGAGATGAGAGAGAGAAGTGCATTGATATCAAAGCTGTTTTTAAAGAAGTGATCAAATGGTAAATCATGTGATCTCAGATGAGCAACAATGGAAGTGAAGGCAGTGTGTTGGTCTACAGGTTAGAATCTTAATGAGATCGAAGAATTTGTTCAGGGAGATATTTGAATAAATGAGTCAGAGGAAGAGAAGTACTGTTTGAACACTGAGATGCTTGTTAACAGGTTACTAGTATAGAATGTATCTGTGGAACTGAGTTACAGAAGTTCGATACATATAATTGAGAGTTTTGTATTGAGAGACAAAGATGAAAATGTCTATACTTCTGCTATCAAAATAATTAAGAAGCACAAGTGAAAATTAATTTTAAGAAAAATATTCCATGCAAATAAGTTTACCTGTATCCTTTTAATAGCTGAGGTCAAAAACTCAAAATAATTGTTTAGTCCTCTCTTTGAAATCTATGTGATCTTGAGCAAATTATTTTGCCACTGTCTCCTAAAAAGTATGGATTCTAACATTTATTACCATTTCCACTGCTACCACTCTGGACAAAGTCACCATCCACTCAACTGGATTGCTACTGCTTACTAATTGACCTTCCTGCTTCCACCATTGCCCCTCTGTATTTAATTCTCCCCAGAGCAATCACGGTTATATTTGCAAAATCCAGTTTATATCTTTTTCTGTTCAAAACCTTCCAATGATCCCTATCCCACTCTGCATGGCAACTGAAGTAATTACAAAGGTCCATTACCTCTTGCCTCATCTCCAATTGCTCTCCTCTAACCACTTCCACAGCCAACTAGCTCCTGACTATTCCCAAATCTCAGCAGGCACATCCCTGCTTCAGGACATGTGCATTTGCTAATCTCTCTGCCTGGTACTCTGAACTCCCTAAACCTGCAGGGTTCACGGTCTCCTGTCATTCTAGTATTCACTCAGGTATCACCTTCTGAGTTACAACTTTGTCTGCACTATTTAAAATTGGAACACACATCTCTACTCTTGTCTGCTTTATTTTTCTTTAGAAAAATATATAATAAACTATTATTTAATGTATTAATCCTGTTTACTATCTCTTTATACACAACAGAATCTAAATTCAACAATGGCATATTTTGATTGTTCATTAAACTTTAATGTCTTCTTTACCACTTTAATCACCAGAATTTAGAAAGCTAGCATTGTTAGTTATCAATATGAATTTACTGTATGAATGGATGGATGAGCTTACTGAGCTATACCAAACGTATATAGGTTTAAGATACTTTTTAATAAGGACTAGTGTCATTAGTATTTACATCTTGAGCATTAAACCAAAAATCAGTCAATACCCTAAGTAACTAACAGGGAAGACTTTTTTTTGTGTGAATAAGTAAATATTTTCTCTTGCTGGTTTTCATAGGACAGTAGATAGATGGTGACCATTTGAATTACAATGGCTTTCGATTCTGATCTTATGTTTCAACAAAGAGATTTTTAAAAAAAAATGAGTTGCCTGAAAATATTCTGCTAGAATATTTGTATAAATGCACAAATATTAATATGTTAAGCTTTTGAACTCTTAAGTAAATCTAACAAATGATGCCCTCTTTATCAGTTGTCATTTGAGTGTTTTAATACACCATGAAATTACTCCAAGCAAAGCTGAAGCCAATTTTACTCTGACAAATGGACTCTTTTCAATTAATATTTTGAGTAAATGGTGTATGTCTCAGAAAGCCCCTAAATGCCATGAATGAATGCACAGGCTCATGGCCTAGATTCACTTGGCATTTCTCTTGGAAGCCACATCTTATTTTCATAATCAAGGCCTCCCACAGAAGATTCTTACGTTGGATACACGCCTGGTTCATCAAGACGCAAGCCAAATAATTGCTGGGACAGCAGATGGGTCTATTCAATCGATGTGCCTATCTGCCAAACAAGGCTAAAAAAGTCTCAAACAAAAATAAAATACCCCCCAAAATCAGTGCTTGATCAAATTAGACATATAAATATATAGAATTTTCATTCTTCTCATTACCATCTTTCTCAATTATAGGCAATTAGAGAAAGAAAATTGTCTAGGTTGGGAAAAATCTCTGCAAAATCCTAATGTGGGGAAGAATGTTACAAATCTACCTAATGAAAATAAGTAAATCTAAATAATTAGTGCCAGTGGTAATTAAGTAACTATTAGGCTAGGCAAAAGTTGTTTCTTTTTGTCTTTAATTTAAACTATTACAGGAATATAGTAGACAATAAGTATATCACAGTGGTCCTAATAGTGTTTGATCCTAAGTAATGTTGCTTTTTTTTATTTTTATGGACTGTTTTTAACATTATAAAAGATTTAGATAATTTTTATAGCAAAATGCTGTACTCTTTCCAATTTGTTAATTTTTTCATGAAATCTTGAGTCAAGAGGTCTGTAATACTCATCCAATTGTCCTTGAATCACAATCAGGAATCATTAATTGCCCACTAGAGCCTGCAAATTTACAAAGATAAATTCTGAATTATTTGCATGGAGTTCAATGTCCATTTCTAGACTGACCACTATGGTATGTTGCAGTGGAGGAATGCTCTAAATTTGTCCAGACTTTTTCATCTTAGGAGACCGGGTTGGTAATCAGGAAAACAAAAAAATAAAAAAAGATGGGGAAACTCATCCATGTTATGTTGTTTGAATCACCATGACCCAGATAGCTATTATAATTTATGTCAATTACATGTAGGTATCCATAAACCCCTTGCTGCATACACACTTTGAAAAACAGAAATACTAATTTTTGTTAGTTCCTGTGTTATAAGGTTCAACGTCTCATAGTTCTACATGGAAGACAGTCTCACATAAACATGGATTTGTTATATCCTATAGTCATATCAAGAGTTGCCTGTTTACTGTTGGGTAACTAACTACCTTCTAACTTATACTTCTGTGGCTTATATGACTTGCCAATAGCAAGCATGCTTAACAATTTTTAGTTGTTATTGTAAATCACATCAGTATTTGATGATGAATACCTGAGAATTTTTATAGAATTTTTACTAAATATCACAATTTACAATCTCCTGTCACTGCCTATTTTTCTCTTAAATTTTTTTGACACATAATAATTTTACATATTTGTGAGGTACATAGTGATGTGATACATATAATGTACAGTGATCAGATCAGGGTAATTAGCATATCCATCATGTCAAACGTTTATCATATCTTTGTGTTGGGAATGTTTAGTACACTGCTTCTAGCTACTGGGCACTATATGTTATTGTTATTGCACCATCTTTTATAAAAGGTAAATTGTTGAATAACAATGCTGAATTATTAGTCTATTCTCTAACCATATTTCTTTTTATTTATTTATTTTTATTATTATTTCAGCATATTGTGGAGGTACAAAAGTTTAGGTTACATATATTGCCCTTCCCCCCCCACCCCCCTGAGTCAGAGCTTCAGGTGTCTCCATTCCCTAGACAGTTCCGACCAAGACCAAGTGAGCCACATTACAGAAATGGTGATTCAGCAGTATTCCCATGGTCACAGGATCAGCTGTTCTTATGACATACCACAGAAGCTTGCACAGATACCTTCTTGAAGGTGCAGCTGAAGTACCATCTCGGAGATGGCATTTTGCAATGATAGGACAATACTTTTCAGAATATACCACATAAATCCTTGGATATCAAAGTTTTAGTCCTTGACCAGAATCATCAGCATCGCCAGGGTACTTATGAGAAATGCAAGCTCTCAGGTTTCAAACTAAATATACTGAAATGAAAACTCTGCAGTTGGAACCCAGAAAACAGTGTTTTTAATAAGCTGTCCAGATGATTCTGATCAATGCTAAATTTCAAGATTGACTGCCTTAAAACAACAGGCATGTTATGTTGTTATGTTCTCAATTGTCAGAAAAGCTAGTCTGGGAATGAAGGGGTAGAAATCGGAACGGATTTCATCACAATCACGTGGGTGGCTACTTGGAGAAATTATGGTTCCTTAACCTCAAAAGTTCAGGTCCTGGTTCCTAGTATGGGGTTGTGGGTAGAAGGAAGTGCTTTTACTAGGACGCAAAGAAAGAAGTTATACTGGCAATAGTAAATGACACGGTCATAAGAAAATAAGGTCATTAATACATAATGGGGAAGAAGAGGGATGTGTTTGGGATCTAGGTGACCAAATGGAATGACTCTTGTTACTCTTATGTACAGTTGCAACTAATAATGGGCAAGCACGTCAATTACAGCCTGATAAGGGAATAGGATCCAGGGCTCAGACTCCTCAATAATGCAGGTCTAGTTCACTAGACTGGTAGGGCCGCTATCCAAGGTGGTGAGGAGTCTAGAATTTGGGATGGAGATAAAGTGTCAATTGCTTTGATCAACAGCAGTGGTGGCTTGCAGACCAACTATAGCAGCCAAATTTTTAATTCTATTATCCTTTCTCTTGTAAACTTTCCCTGAAATCTGACCAGTAAGAATCTTGGATAATATACAACTAGATAAATTATGAATGTTAAAATTAAGTGCAGCCAAGCAAATTTTAGTGGATGTTGTCTGCAATGTATCTTGATTTTCTTGACTGCCAGGTTTACCTATACCCCAGGTGCTATGAATGCTGCCTTCCAAGGGCTCTCTTTCTTTGGCTACTTTCTTCTCTGAGAATTGTTCTGGGTTTAAAGGGCCAGCTCTCCTGGGAGGTTATTTTACCACCTCTCTGAAGGGAAAACATGCAGTCTTTGACAGACTGATGTGAAGTTATAAAATATTGGGTCTCTTGCATTAAAGTGAGATCAATTCTGTGGTGATAATTCCAGAGCTCTCCAAGTTATCAGACACTCAGCTAAAAGGTCATCCTTACTTAGCCTTTTCCTAATCCTCTATCCTGCTTCTCTCATTTCTCTTTTTCTGCAAGCGCTCATTCAAATAAACAAACAAACCGCACCACATACCATATTCCTCTTACAGTGTTTCTAAGGAACCCGAATTAAGACATACTTTTCTATAAAAATGACTACAGAATGCTCATTTCAAACAGGAGAATGTAAAAAAGCAGGAATCAGAGGATTGAACCAAAGGGAGAAGTGAAAAATTCTACAGTGTGAGGAGAATCAATGGAGACTTTGGGAAAACAAGAGTGGCAAATGAAATAGAGGTCAGACTGAAAGAGATCAAATGTATCTGCTGTAATAGTTTGGGCTGCTTTAACGAAGTCTTATAGACTGAGTGGCTTATAAACAACAGAAATTTATTTCCCACATGCCTGGAGGTTGGAAGTCTAAAGATCAGAGGGCCAGCATGCTCTGGTTATGGTGAGGACCATCTTACAGGTTGCGAGTTCCCTCTTCTCATTGTGTATCTTCACATGGTGGAAAGAGAGCCGATAACTCTGAGGTCACTTTCTTAGGAGCACTAATCCCATTCATGACAGTTCCACCTTCATGACCTAATTACCTCCCAGAGGCCCCACTTCATAATAATATATTCATTATTATGAATAATACCATGGCATTGGGAATTAGGATATCAACACATAAATTTGGGGGAAACACAAACGTTAGGTACAAATTAGACCTTTCATCTTTAAGGGATGAAACAGAATTTATGATGCATTTGACTGTATCAAGAAAAAGTAGCAGTAAACCACAAATTGAAACCGTACAAAGTATACAGAAAGCTAATTATATTTTTTAAAACTGAGGTAATGATTAACTTCAGGAAAAACAAAAAGTCATGTAGGTAAGGAAAATTATGATAACACGTAGCTTACTGGTATATAGCAATTAAACCTTTGCATTATAAATTATGCACATTGATCTTTAAATTCTTTTTAAGATTAAAAGATTTAAAATGCTTTTACTCCAATATCTAATCTTCAATTTATATGCTTGTATTATCTCATTTTTGAGCTCTATATTTTAGCTCATCTGTTTGTTTAGATACATTAATACTTGTATATGTGTGCTATATTTCTTTCTTTTTATCTCTTCATGCCTCCATAACCATTTCCTTGGAATAATTCCCTCCATCTTAATGTTCCTTTAGTGAAATGCCCATTAATTAATTTAAAAAGTTAATCATTTTATATTTTCTTGAAATATAATTTCACATATTTTTATGGAATTCTAGTTAGACCATTATGTTTCCTTCTTTGAAAATATTATCCACTGATTTTAGCTTCTATTATTACTGGTAAAAGTTGTCTTTTCAGTCTTGCAATTGCTACTTTGAAAATAATCTTTATTATCTTTGATATAGCACTATTTTACTACAAGTAAATAGGTAGGGGGTTTTATTTTTTCAATTATCTTGGAATTTGTTGTGCTTTATGTATCTATGAATATATTTCTTTTATTCTAAAAGAAAAGAGTTACTATATCATCATCCTTTCCTTAAAGTTTTACTATGCTTGTTTTGGTCCTTTTTCACTGTATCTTGCAAGTAACTTCACTGTTTCTTTATAGTTTCTCTCTCTTTGTTTCTCTGTGATGCATTTTGTTTAATTTCTTTAGGTCTTTTTTTGACTTCACTAGATCTCTTTTTCATCTGTGTTAAATCTGCTATGTAAACCCATTAATTTTAATTTTCAATATTATTATTGAAAAATTATTTTCTAAATTTCAGAATTTGTGGAGGTTTTTGTTATTTTCAAATATGTTTGGTCATTTTTAATCGTTTACTGATTCTTAAGTTTTAATTTCTTTAAAATACCAACTATAGTGATATAACCATTTATGATATAAGATTTTTGTCTCTAGAGTTTTTTCAATTCTGGTGTCATTGTATGAAGTTTTGTATACTCTCAAGATAGTTTGAATAATTTTATGTTTTGTGATTTCTAATACTTTTTCAATAGAAATTATCATTATGTAAGTTCTGAATTTAGAGCATTTCCTTCCTGGACAGATCTGCTTTTGCCTCTACCATATGTCTACAATAGCTAAAATAGATGCAAATTTACATTTGTGCATGTGTGTGTGTGGCTTTGTAGAGAATGTGAAGAGTGTGAACTCAGGCCCTGAATTGAGCAGAAAGCCAGTCTATGGTCACAAAGTTACAAAGAGGTGTTTTTCTCCACAGTCTCCATATTTAATTTGATCCAAACAAGCATCCTTATATACTAATGTATTGGGCAGTATTTTTATTGCTGTTTTGTTTTGTAATCTGCTGACTCTCTCTTGGAATGATGTCCAGTTCATGGGACTCACGTTAAGTACTGTCATCCAAGCCAATTCACCATTTTGCATAAGCTTTGTTTGCTGATCCCTGTGTGGTCATTTGTTTAAAAGATTTATAATAGGATAGAACAGTTCTCCCTAAATATTTGCACTTCTTTCTTGCTCTCTGACAATTTCTTTTAATTATTACAAGATTGGCTATGATTTTATTCATTAAATATATATCTTAAATAAAAATTTAATGTATTTTGTGGCAGAAGAATTTCAACTTACTTATTTCATTGAAATATCAGAAAATTTAGGTATCAATGTACATTTTATTAAAATTTTATAAGAGAGAGATATAGAGAATTGATAGCATTAATTCCTTAGCCTCCAAAATTTTCCTTCTCCTCTGTCACATACTTCCCCTTTATCTGATATGCTTCACTTGGAACTTCATTTTCTAGCTTCTATTTATGATTACACTGAACTTCCCACAAACTTTTCAAATTCAGCATTTTCTTATGCAGGAATATTTGTCTCTTTCTCAGGTACTGCGTCAAGTTCATATGATCTCTTCAAATTCATGCTTAGCTTTTCACTTAGAATGACAGGGAAGGATCAGAAATGGTTAAGAGTTCAAGAAAACAAGCATATCCAGCAAATGAAGAAATAAAAATATTGAACAAAAAATTAAATATTAAATCATATTGGATAAATTCATAATTATTTAGTCTCTAAAATTTCCACTTATTGACAGTTCTTCATAATCTCTAGAATCAACTTATCCTATTTTATAAGAAGCCACTTTGGATATTACTAAGAATTACATTAAATATGAATTAGCTTGCTTCAAAAGTATTGTGTCTTGGCAATACTTAGATACTTAGATTTATCTTTTATTAATACCTTATTTTTGTCAGTGAGCAATAACTATAATTTTCTGTGTATTATTAAACATTTTTTTAAATTTTGGGGTATTTTATTTTTCTTATTGTTTCTCTCACTGCCTACTACATGCCAAAGACCTTACTCTTCTTTTATTTCTACAGGTCAATTAATCCTCCCTTGGATTTTTCTTATTTTTTGAATTGTTTTCTTTCTGTCAGGATACTTTATTGTCAACCAGTTTATCCTTGGAATCTACTAATAAACTAAGTCTCAGTCTAAACCTTATTTCATTTGTTATGAGTCATTTGACCACCGGATATAAATAACACTTTTCCTGAAGTCATTCTCTTTCATGTCACTCTATTTATTCTATTCATAGAACTTATCAGAGTGCAATAGTGCCTGTCACATATTAGATGCTAAGTAAATATGTTTAATAAATTAAAGAAACAGAGCACTATCTCCCAAACTTTTATGGCACTTTTAAAACAGCATAAACTATTGATTCTTGTAAAACCTCTTTCCTTAAAATACTTTAAAAACTATCACCTGAGTAGTTTGGTGGGTAGCATATGACACTGATAGATTTTTAAAACCATAGAGAATAGCATTCTCCAGGTGACTACCTAACTGTGGATAATAAATCCTTACATAGAATTCATTTTTATTGTCAAAGCCTGGAAGATTAACTGCTGTTAAGAACCAGAGAGAATAAAAGTAATCAAATGAAGAAGAGCTACTACTTGTTTTATAGCCTTTTGTACTTTACATAGGATATAAAAAATTGAGTAAGGCACTATCTAAGAACAGAGTTAAAAGTCAGAAGTGTCATTGACTGATTTCTGAAGACCATCTCACATCAGAGAAAGAACCAGAGTAAATCAAAGTTGTCTTCCTACAACTCATCATGTTACTCGAAGATTGTCAATTAAAATTCATTAAAACGGTTGCATTAATGTTTCTTTACAGCAACATTCTCTGTTTTCTTTTGGCCTTCATAATCTCTTAGTCACTAATACTACAAAAATAAGGAACCTGATATTTTGTATTCTCTATACATATGTAAAAACAACAACCAAAAGCTTCATTCTCTTTCTTTTCTTACAGAGCATCTAACAAGTAAGCACAGCCACTGATGTCAAGATTTATTTTTACACCTAGAAATAAGAAAATATGTCTGAGTCTTACTCTCTAAAACTGCATATCCTCTTGCAAGATGTTTGAAAATCTTGTATCTTAGCAAGATCATTTTACCTATGTAATGCATAGTATTTTTTAATCAGAGTTTGGAGATAAAAATCAAATTTCTTTTGTTTACTTAATTCATATGAGTTCCAACTTATAAACCATGCAATTTTCACTTTTTTATACATAAAACATTAAAATGCACAAGCTATACTCTGATACTCTAATATAGTGCATGTGGTCCATTTTGTGCAAATTATTTTGGTTCTTCTGGGGTTTTCTGGAAAAAAAAAAAAAAGCCAGTATAGACATACATCTAGAATAGTGTTATATAATTTGTAAGGTCACTACAAATGGCAGGACTCACACTGATTGTAGTGACATTTTTTTTTTACTTTTTTTTTTTTTTCTGTCTTTTTTTCACTATTTCTTGTTTATAGGAATAAACACTGAAGTATGAACTGACCTTGGGGTGGGGAACCTGTGGCCCTCTGGCCACATGGGGACTTCTAGTTCCTTAAGTGCTGCCTTTTGACTGAATCTAGATTTTACAGAACAAATTCTTTATTAAAAAGGGTATAGCTGAGAAAGATGAAGCTTTTTTTGCCTCCTTTGGTGCTTAAAAAAGAACGATCTTGAAATCTGAAGGCCACAGGTTCCCCACCCTTCTAGAAGCATGTTTGGTTGTCACAACTGAGGAAGATGTTATTAGCATTATATTTAGCATGTAGAGACCAAGAGTTCTTCTAAGCATCATACAATGCACAAGCTAGCCTCCTGCAACAAAGAATTATTCAGCCTAAACATAAGTAGCATAAAGATAGAGGAGCCCTGTTCTAAAAAATCTAAATAAAACCATATTCCACAAATATTAAAATTTGTACATGAATGTCACCGCTATAGGAACATTCTCATAGTTTCTATTTGTGAATTTCAGGAAAAGTAAATCATTGTGATATTAACGTATAATTTAGAGGTCAATAAAATAAACTAAATAAAATTATAATATCTTGATTACAGCATTTAACAAACTACTCTTTCTCATTAACATTCACAATGTAATTATTTTCAGTATTCTTAAAACATATATTCTGTTTACACTTATATAATATGGTACAGATATTAAAATAGAGCCAGTTCCTTGCTTATCTATCAGGGTGTTGCTAATGCTCTGCTGGGAACGCTCTCATGTTTTCTTCTCCATGCCTCCTGCCTTTGATCTCTGGGAGATTCCTCCGTGTTCATTTTTCTCAGCAGCTGAATCTGAACTTGTTGGAGTGCATGCTTCCTTAGTGACTGAACAGTTTCTTTAGACTGCTTTCTGCTGATACATGGTTGACAGCAAGTGTTACTTGAGGACTGGACAGAGGCTTTTTTAAAACAAATTTCTGTTTCCTTTGATAATAAAATTCCTTCAATAAAACAGTAGGTTTCTAATCCATCTTCCTTGTTCACTTCCAGGTGGAAATTACCACACTTACAGATCCATTTTTGACATAGATTTTAAGCCTGCTGACTCTTCTTTATTTACTGCTTTCTATATCTAACCCATCCATTCATCCTTCATTTGAATTGTGGCAACCCTAGGGCTGTCAAAATTACAGGGTTAGATGGCATTACTCTCTAATCAGAATTTTGTCATTGGGCTGGTCCCCAACATTTGACCAAGACTACCTAATAGAAGTCTGTTTACGATGATCCTTAGTAAAAATATTTTCTTGATTTGGTAACTTATGAAATTGGCTGCCTTACTCTATTAATTTAGATTATAAACATAACAAAAATGTTTGCACATGGGAAAACTCTATCCTTCAATCATTTCTTATGTACTTGTTGATTCTTTTGTAGCCTCTCTAGTTTAATAGTATCTTGTTAAAACAAAAACAAAAACATAAAACACTAGAACACGTATATACACGTGAATAATCTGAATTTTTGTAGCATTTATCCTAGAATTATGGACTTGATATATTTATGATATGCCTTCCAAGATGTCATAGAGTATTACTAAAAGATTTGTCATGGAATAACAAGGAGCACCTGGTTTCCAGCCTGGAATATTTGTTTCTTTGCTAGCTATAGCTGGAGTGCTAACTCATGACACATAGTTTAGTTTTTCTTATGTCAGTAGCCTACTTCTAGGTACCAATTCATATGTTAATTAAGGTATGTGGTACACTTCCTTGATAATGAGACCCCCAAATCAAGTGACTCAAATAAAATAGAAGCTTATTTATCTCTCACCTAATCTTCCATAGACAGGGTCGATGGCAGAGAACTACCTCTAGTCCACAAGTCAAATGGGTTTATGTTCCTTTTTTGGTATTTTCCCCTTTTTATGCTATTCTTCCCTAGACTTTAGCTGTCATCCACACTGCTCAACCTTCCCAAATCACATGTTCTATCATGTAGCAATGTGAAAAGTTAGAAAGTGTAAGTCAAGCAATTTTTTAAATATAAAATCCAAAATTTACACCCTTCTGTTTATATCCCATTGTCCAAAACTTAATCATATAGACATACTTAACTCTGAGTGAGGTTAAAAAGGATTCAAAGAAATCCATTCTGCTACCTAAATATTGAAGATGCTATCATATATAGAAGGGCAGATGAAATGGATGTTGAAGTACAAGCAGAAATCTCTGCTAAAATGTATTTCTAAAGAAGCTAGAGGGTTGGGGACGGCCATTGAGAAGTTTGATGTATAATCACTGGTTTGTAGCCAGGACCATTTTATATGGTGATGAGACAAAAGCAAGCTGCCAACTTATTCTAACATGATTGTATTTCAGTAAAATGAACAAACAAAATAATTTTGTTTACATATCAGTGACACACTGGGGTGAGGAGGTGGAAAATGGGAAGGCATGATTAGCTTGGCTTTTAGACGTCTTTCCCTACATTGCTTCACATGTTATAATAATAACACTTTGTAACAGTTGTAATTTGAAAAACAACAAACAAAGAAGGTTTTGAGAGGATCTTACTATAAGCTATGTTGAATTTTCAAATATAGTTATTAGATTTCATTATTCAAATAATTGACTATGCTGCTCTGTATTCACCAAATAATTAATGAGTGACTATTATATGCAAGAGGCTATAGAAAAGGCTAAGGATACAACCATGAATAACTTAAAAATTATTCTTGACCTTAGGAAACCTGTGCTTTAGTAGCATGTGTAGAGAAAGAACCAAGAATTTAAAGGTAGAATGATCTGTGCTCCACTAAGTCAAGTACTGCACTATAAACTATAAGAGCTCTTGGAAGAGTCACTTAATTGAGAGTTGGGGGCTGGGGGAAGTCTCTCAGAGAAGTAGTGCTGAGGTGAGAGTGGAAATATCTGGAAGAATTATCCAAGGAAAGAAGAAATAATGTCATTGGAAGAATAATGGGCATTCATTAATGCCAAAAGAAGAGACACTTGGCTTAGAAAGATGATATGGTGAGAAAAACTGCTCAGTCCAGGTAAGAATATTCTAACAACATGAGGTTATTTTGAGAAAAATACATCTTAGTTTGGTTATAAAAGGCAGCTCTTAAAGCTTAAAAAACATTCTGGGAAGATGGCTTCCCAATTTTGCATCTTTGTCTTTGTTCTCCCTTAAATTCCCTCTGTAGAAGGATGTATAGAGTTATAGAGGTTATATAGTATAGAGGACAAACCAGTGAGGACGCATATGGGATTTTGAGTTCTTTAGAAATGTGCAGAAAATATGTTCACTTCGATAGCACATATACTAAAATTGGAACAATACAGAGAAGATTAGCATGGCCCATGTGCAAGGATGACACTCAAATTCGTGAAGCATTACATATAATTAAAAAAAATAGAAATGTCCAGAAGAGAAGGAATATAAATGCAAAAACTGATGGGCAATCAGCAGAAAGAAGTTTTGCCACTTATTGAGGACTAGGCATTTGAAAGTGGATTTCAAGATTGATCAAGAATCAAACTAAGGTTGGTGTATTCAGAAAATGGCTTCTCTTTCCTATTTTCTCTCTGTATGCTTTGGAACATTTAAATGATTTCTCTTATCCCCATATAGTAGTGGCTATCCTGGTGGACTACAATACTTTTGTTGTTGTTGTTTTCAAAAGAGGACAGCTTCTCCCTTAGTTTTGCTTTAAGGGGATGAAAACCTGGGAGGCCTCCAGAGCTATGAGCTGCAGCAAATAGGCTGAGATACATTAGTATCTTTTTCTATTCTTTTCTTTCTTAATTTGTTTACAAAATAAAAGAAAATACAGTGTGTTTTATCCACACCAAGTTTTCTACATATAGAGAGAGACCGCTATAGTTTTACTATATAGATGCCAAAGGAAGATGCAATTATATAGTGTCAAAAGAAACCAGACTCTTTGAGGACACTTAAGAAGAAATAATATAGACATATTTCATAATTAAAACAGGTAGCACCCTGAGACATAATCAAAATAGCTATCTCCCTGAAGTAGAGTTTTTTAAACAACAAACGATCTGCCGAGAAGACTCATTTAAAGCATGAAAACGCTTCCCAAATTCTTACTTTTAAAATTAAGCAATTTAGAAATATAATAAATTATTATTAACTATAGTTGCCCTGTTGCACTATTGAACACTAGAACTTTTTCCTCTTATTTAACAGTATTACCATTAACCAACACCTCTTCATTACCCCTTCCCACCACCCTTACCAACCTCTAGTGGCCACCATTCTATTCACTACCTCCATGAGATCAATTTTTTTAGGTCCCATATATGAGTGTGAAAATGCAATATTTGCCTTTCTGTGCCTTGTTTATTTCACTTAATTTCCGCCAGAACTGTGTTAATGACAGTCGTAATTCTCATAAACACACAGACATAGACACACACACATACATACACAGTTACTGAAGTCAAATTTAAACGTAATGATCTACATTTGGCTGCACATACAATTGTCAAGTTATTTATTAGCTTAGGTGAGAGTGTTTCATTCAGGCACTTAAAGACCACTGCTTCTCAGAATTTCAGTTTTCTGGAATGTTATGGGCACCAGATGGTCTTGTAACTTGGCTGCATAGTGTGACTATGTGTTCAGAAGACAGGTTGGCATAATGTGTGAGAACAGAATGCAAGACAAAGGGAAATGCTGGCCTACTTACACACAATCAAGTTCTCTGGAGAAAAGAAACGCACAAAATTATATGCCCCCTTCTCTGCTTAGATGGCACCATTTTTCTGTCCAGTTGCTCAATATGGGTAAAACCAGCCAAATTTCTAAACATAAATGAATTACTTAATTTCTCTTTTCACATGACAGAAAGCTGTTTACCAATACATTGTACACTGGGATTCCACCTTAAAGATGAAATGGTTGATTCGTGACTCTATTGACAATGCTTAGAACTTGTATGTGATGTATTTCTGTCAGTAATGCTAAAAAAGGATACAGTAAAGAATGAATTCAAAATTTACTGGAATATCATGTTTGGGATACAAGTTTATCTACATCATTTTGTAAATTCAGCAAGTATTTTTTATGTATATTTCAGGACAGGAATTTTAACATCTGTAAGTGGAGCACATAAGTATATTTGAAAATATAGGTTGTGGTATCACCATTACTTTTAAATTAACAATATGGCTTTTTTTCTTCCTAGAATCTTTGGTTTTACTTCTAGAAACTATTATCAGACACTCATTAGGGTAATAAAGCCAGTGCCTGGCATGGTTCCTGTGACAAATACGGTTTATATTTGCACAGCTGAGCTTACTGAATAGAATACAATATAGCTCTGAAATTATTGAGTGTCCATTGTTTGTTTTTAAAAATAATTATATACTTAGATAATAAATTATTAACATCGTATAAACATATATGTTATAAATGCTGGCATAAAAATTATAACATTTTAATTGATGGCATTGGTTAGATTTACCCTAATGCTTCTATGCTCTTTTTTCATTAAAAAATTTGTCTTTTTTTTTTACTAAACAATTCCGTGACTTTTCTTGTGTATATTTAAGGGCTACAACGTGATGTTTTGCTATGCATATATGTAGTGAAATGATTCCTTTACAATCCACCAAATGAACATATTCATCACCTCACATAGTTACCTTTTCAAATTTTTTAAGGTAAAATTACGTGAAGTCTACACTATTATTAACTATAGTCTTCATGCTGTATGTTACATCTTTAGATGTGTTCATCCCATATAACTGCAATTTTGTTTTCTCTGACCTACATATCCCCATTTCTCCTCTATCCCTTTCCTGGTAACCACTATCTTCTCTCTGTTTTATGGATTCAACTTTTTTAAAAAAATTGCATATAAATGCTAGTTAGCAGTATTTCTCTATCTGTGTTTGGCTTATTTCACATAGCATAATGTCCTCTACATTCACCCATGTTATCAAAAATGGCAAGATCTCCCTCATTTCTAAGGTTGAATAGATCTTTCACCTCCTTGGTTAAGTATAATCCTAGGTATTTTATTTTCTTTGTAGCAATTGTGAATGGTGTTCAGTCTTTGACTTGACTCTCAGCTTGACTGTTATTGGTGTATAGGAATGGTACTGATTTGTGCACACTGATTTTGGAACTTGAGACTGCTGAATTTATTTATCAATTCTAGGAGTCTCTTGGTGGAATCTTTGGGGTTTTCTAGATATAAGATCCTACTGTCTGCAAAAAGTGGTCATTAGACTTCCTCTTTCCTGATTTGAAAAACAAATGCCACATGTACAAACTATTAAATTAGAACTAACTGATCAGCACTCATGTGCACAGATGGAAGTAAAACTCAACAGAAATCAAGCAGGGAGAAGGGGTCAAGTGGGGATGGGTGAAAACCTACCTAATGTGTATAATGAACACTATCTGGGTGACAGGCACATTTATAACCATGACTTAAGCATTATAAAAATGATCAATGTAACCAAAAATATTTGTACCCGCATAATACTTTGAAATTAAAAATGGGCTGAATAATACTTCATTATGTGTGTGTGTGTGTGTGTGTGTGTGTGTGTTTGTGTGTGTATGATTCTTTATCCATTTATCCATCAGTGGACTTGCTAGGTTTTATGTTTTAGAAAAATGAATGGGTTTGAAGTAACATTTGAATCAGGGAAAACAGAAACTTACTGACTTGGTCTGGGTGAGAGATGATAACAGGTTAACAATTAGTATAGAACTATCATTTCTGCCTAATTATAACTAGCAAACAAAGATAATGCAATTCCTCCATGATCTCAATAAAGAATGTGTCAGTTTCAGTAATACAAAAGTTTTATATTTATAATATTATAAATTCATAACACTTCAAGATAAATTTGTAAGATTTCAAGGGCCTAACACTTCTAAATCCAGATTTTAAGATGGGTATGTGATGACAATGGAAAGACAAAATATATTTTTTCATTTAACAAATAGGTTACAAACTTATCTTCAGGCATATATGTGAAATACAATTTTAATTGCATAACTTAGGGAATTAATACTGCAATGTAATATCTGACGAGAAATACAAGAATGAGAGGAAGCTCACTTATTTCCCACAGAAGAGGCATATAGTGCACTTGCCCCTTTATTGATGCCGACACTGATAAAGGCAAATCATATCAGCAGGGCTAGCGACTTGGAGTGTGAAACTAACAGATGCAGAATGTACTGAGCAATTATCCATGTGATGATTAAAAATTCAGTAAAGTAATGTGCCTGTCACATTTAATGGAAGGCAACATTTAAGATAAACAGACTCATATACATTTGTAATATTTTCCTTCTCTTAAAGAAAAACTGGAAACACAGTATCTTCCCATAAAGTAAATATGATTCAATGAGAACTCACACTTATGCTTATAAATCAGAGTTCTGACCTACATGCGGATTTGCATAACCTTTTGGAAAGTCTATGATGCTTACATAAGCAAAATATAATTAGAATGTTGAAAAATATCCAATTTAATTAGTCAAAAATTTTGGAACTGCTAACTTCAATTTGGCTTTTCAATATAATTGTATCTGATATGAAGAGTTCTGGGAATCACACTTTAATAGGGACATAAAACAAAGTTTAAAGTTTATCAATCCTGATGAAAAGTCAAAATGTGGTCATAAAGTTGAAAGATCTCACTATACTTTGATAAAGAAAAGATTTTGGAGTTGTTTTCAAATATACCAATATTTGCATCTTGGCTAGTTAATTCAAGTTGCTATCTATCAACGTAAAGAACTGTGACTAACAGAAGTTTCAGGGTGATGTCAGTTCAAAATAAGCAAAAAAGTTTCATATTCTCAATGATATCTAAGTATGGAGGTACAATCAGCAGGAGAGTGAACTCCCTGCCAATGAAGGAGTTCAATCATACAGTGATTAACATTATACAAAGAACCAATCAACTCTTTTTATATATTAAAAAAATTTCTTTCCAATAAGTGGATTCCAATGTGTTTGGGAACATGGGCTTGCATTTTTAGTTACCCTTTGATGACTTAGTCGTGGATGTTAGGGGATATTCTCTTCCATCAGGTGAAAGGCTGAGTTCTAAGAAATTTTTTTTCTTTCAGGAATAATCAGTTTTCTCTGGGGGCCTAGAGCTCAATTTATGTTTGAGGATAGAACTACTGAAGGCTTTCCAGATTTAATGCAAATACATTTGAAACAATGGGCATAAAAATAATTCTGGTTACCAAAAATTGACAATGAATCAAATGTTTAGAAAAAGTAGTGTTTTGAAATATGGAGATACTTTCCTTAACATAGTGAGGTCAGTGAATCTTTGATCCAGAGTCAAGTTTGTAAACAAACATAGCTGAGAAATTTGTAAGTTTTACCTGTATTTTGGCTACTCAAATACTATATATACATACATGCATACATATATGTGTGTATGTGTGTTTTATTGATTTATGTGAACTTTGTTAGTATGAGTCCATTTGTGTAGTGACAAAATCAAATTTATAAGCTTATAAAGCTGAAAATAAACCATAGTCTATACTAATTATATTCAAATAAATAAAATTTGAAAAGTTTTTCATGATCTTCCAAATGGTCATTTCTGGTAATATCTAATGTCATAGACAATTATGGATAAAGCTGCTATAAGCATTCGTGTGCAGGTTTTTGTGTGGACATAAGTTTTAAATACCTTTAGGTAAATACCAAGGAACACAATTGCTGGATTATATGTTAAGAGTATATTTAGCTTTACAGAAAACTGCTAATCTGTCTTTTAAAGTGGCTATGCTATTTTGCATTCTCATCAGCAAGGAATGAGAGTTCTTGTTACTGCATATCCTAGCCAGCACTTTTTCTTCATAGTGTCCTAGATTTGGGCCTTTATAATGGGTGTTTAATTGTATCTCATTGTTGTTTTAATTTGCATTCCCTGATGAGGTGATGTGGAACAGGCTTTCACAGGCTTATTTGGCATCTGTGTGTCTTCTTTGGTGAAGTGTCTGTTAAGATCTTAGGCCTGTTTTTTAATCTGACTTTTTATTTTCTTACTGTTGTACAAGATATCTATATACTTCAGATAACAGTCTTTTAACAGGTATGTTTTTTTGCAAATATTTTCTTCCAGTCTGGTTTGTCTTCTCATTTTCTTGAGGTACCTTTAAGATAACACAATTGTCTCTGTAGCACCTGTGTAGAAGTTCAGATACACCTCTCCTATTCACCAAAGATTTATTTAACCAGCTATGTGAAGAACTCCTTAAGCCCCATACCAAAGAAAAGTGGAAAATCTTTCTTGCATTATATTCTAAATTTTTATTGCTGTTGAAACAAAGAGAGACTTATTTAACTTTTGTATGTCTCAATTTTGAATGTTGTTTCTTGTTTTTATGAAAGATTATTTTTTAGGTTCTTGAAATAATTAGAGATTATAATTAAAGTTCTAACTGTCCTCTTTTCTTAACGTGGGTGATCAATATGATTAAATGATAGCATGTTTATATAATGCTCTAATTAACCCTTTTTTCTGGGAAGAGTTGAGGAAGACAGAAGAAAAATATGTAACAAACTAAGGGCCAAGATATTTCTGGACTACATAACTGAGAGGCCAATACTTATTATATACAAACTTCTAGAGGCTTCTTGTTGTGTACAACACTGGGTCCTGAAGTCACCACGTCACTGCTTTACATAAATCAAACCTTTATCTGTTTTAGTAATTCTACTATACTTGTCTTGCCTAAATAATACAAGAGATTACGTTTTCAATATAATAGATATTGGAGTATCAGGGTGACCACACTTGATATTAAATCTTAAAAACGATTAGGGGAGAAGTTAAAATTTTCCAAAATAATGAAGTAAATGCTCTAATAAAATGTGAAATAGCAAGAAAAAATAAAGAGGAAAAATATCTCTAGAATATAAGAACAGGTAAATAAAAATTCTGGGTAGAAGTATGCACAAAGGGGAAAAAGATAGTGTAAATGTCACACAGTACAACACTGACGTGCAAAATATATTGATATATGAAGCTTGGAAAATGGTTGTGAGCTTGGAACTTTGAAGACAATTATTTAGAATTTATAGCTCAGCCTTTAATAGTGATAGTGTCAAAATAAAACTTTAAAGGATTCTTTCTGCCTGGTGAGTATGATAAAAAATACCAATTCTGAAATAAATTTATGACTGTGCAGCATTTCTGATATATCTTCCTATTTAATGTTGCCTTGGATGCAATGTTATTTTGAAAACTCTCAACCAAAGACCCATAAATTGATAAAAATGTTAAATAATGTTTTTCTGAACAAACATTTTTAAAAAGAAAATTTATATTCTGGATGCAGTCATTTACTTTTCAAAACTTATATTGTGATTTTGCTTAAATAGTATAAATCATTTTAATTCTCTCGAGTCTCTATTGCTTTCAAATAATCATTTTAATTACATTCATGTCTGATTCTAAATAATATTCTTATAAAAGCTACTTTAATACTCTATCAAGCACTTGTATTGTTCTACTACAATGCACTTTCAGGTGAATTAATAAAAGAATGAAGACATTTTAAAATAAATGGAGATTTATTGAATATTTATAAACTAAGATAGAAATGTTAGTTTATCTATATTTTCTTGGCTTTTTAACATCCAATCTACTGACCATTGGAATACTGTGATGCAAATGCAATTCAGTAAACAGAAGGCAATATTGAAATACTTTTTTTTTAATTAATAATATAAACTTTATCGCATCCTATGGAATACATTTCATCAAAAATTTGCTGATTATTTTTGGCAGAAGTTCCAAGAACAGGAGTTAAGTTCGCAGAAGCAATGTGCGTTTTAAAAGCTTTATGACCTATAGTTATTCTTCACAACAGGATGAGGCATGAAGTGCTATGGTATCATCTGCATCTATTGGAATTATTCCTGTTTGACTATGTCATCATCTTGCAAATAGAAGATAGGTACTAAGTGGTACATTTTGAGTTTCCTTTGTTATGCATTTCTTTCAAAGTAACATTTATGTCAATATACTTAATACATAGGCTCTCAACCAGCATACACAGGTATTAAAAAGTTAAATCTTGCTTACAAAAAAGTCGTATTTCATTAAATATGAGTTATAAAACTATTTTATTTTATCTATTATTTTATGATCAGTAGGGTTTTTTTGGAGGGGGGAGTTAATTTTTTTTATTTCAGCATTTTACAGGGGAACAAATGTTTAGCTTACATATATTGCCTTTGCCCCGCCCGAGGATCAGTAGGTCTTAATGTTGATAATAAGATAAAGGCTTTTTCGCAAAGCCACCTAAATCTTTTCTGTTTTATTTATTATACTGACAGCTACTACATGAAAAGAAAAGCTATGCCTCAAAGGAATGCATCGTAGAGGAAAAATGCAAGGAAAGGGGGCTTTCAGATATAATTACATGAACATTTTTTTAAATTTTTTATTTAATTATGAATTAATAAGCTTTCTTTTATTGGTAATTTTTATCTCTCTCTAAAAATTGTGCCATTGTATTTCTCCTCTACCTTATGCTTGAAGGACCATTGTTAGGTAATGGGCAAAATAGGTTCGTGGTTCAGACTAGAAGATGGACTCTAGATCCAGGATCCCTGAGTCCGCATGTGGGTGGGCTCTATGACTTGTTGCTGTGCAATTTTAGACAAATACATTAATCATTTTGTTCTTTAGTTTCATCATCAGAAAAAAGGGTATAATGATAGTACATTTTTCATAAGACCCTTACAAGGATTAAATGTGCCTATTACAGAGTGTTACATTTTCTGTTTGCAATCATCATCATCATCATCATCATCGCCATTGTCATCACCAAAGCTATTCTGCAAACATGAAGGAGAAATAGGAAGCACGTGTGCCTGACTCCTAGCAGGGGTTCGGCTTCCCAACTTGTTGGAATGGCCGCCCAGCACGTTGCTACCTTTTATGAGAAATAAAGCTCTCCTTTTTCCAGGTGGGGTGGGGGTGGGGGCGGGGGGAAGGAGAAATAAAAATTTTCCTAGACAAAGGCTGGGGGAATTCATCACCACCAGACCTGTCTTATAAGAAATGCTAGAAGGAGCTCTTCAGTTTAAAAGAACAGGATGCTAACATGCAACAAGATATTGTCTGAAGGTATAAAATTCACTGGTAAAAGTAAGTACACAGACAAATTGAGAATACTCTCATATTATAATTGTGGTGTGTAAAGCACTCTCATGTTTATCAAGAAGACTAAAAGACAATTCTATCAAAAATAGTAATAACTACAGCAATTTGTTAAGAAATAGGCAATTGAAAAGATAAATTCGGGCAAGAGAAAGTCAAAATATATGGGGGATGGAGTTAAAGTGTAGAATATTTTTTTTGCTTGTTTGTTTCTTTTCTTTTCTTTGTGATCAAAGTTAGGTTGTCAGTAGTTTATAATAATTTGTTATAAGAATTTTTTGTAAGCCCAGTGGTAACCAGAAAGCAAAAACATATAATTGACTCACTAAAAATTAAAAGCAAGAAATTAAAACATACTACCAGAGAAATTCACTTAACAATAAAGGAAGACAGTAAGAAAGGAAAAAAGGAAGAGAGGAGTTACAAAACAATCAAAAAACAAGTAACAGATGCCATTATTACTGATGTTCCTTTGAAGTCTTCTCTGGTTGCTTTAAATATTTTCACTTTTTTTTTTTTAAAGTATTTTACCTCTGATCTTCCGATTTTCCTGGGCAGCTTTCATTTCTTTTAAAATATCACTAGGAACTATTTTATCCCTAGTATCTTTTATTATTGCAATGTCCCATTTTTAATTTTCATTATTTATGAAATTCCAATTAAATATATTTTAGTTCTTTTCATTTTATTCCACATGTATACTATATATTTTATCTATTTTATCCTCTGTTTTTCAGTTTAGAATTCTCTTATTAAAAAGTCTTCTAGGTCATTTATCTTTTCTTTTTGCTATACGTAATCTACTGTTAAACTTGTTCAATGTGTCTTTCATATCTAATATTTTATTTTTCATTATGAAACGTTTAAAAATTAAATAGGTTCTATTTCTTTGGTAAATTTCTCAATCTCTTAATCCCACTTTTTCTATATTTTCCTCTATTAACTTTGTTATTTAAAGCACTTGTCTGTTAACTTCACTCTTGATTACCTCTGAGTTTGTTTCAATTGCTTCTTTTACTCTTGACTGTGCCATATATTAATAGTAATCCCTGTATGCATGACCTCATTGAAGAATTCTACCGAACTTTTAAAGAAGAACTAATACCAATTGTTCTCAAACTATTCCAAAAAAATTGAAGGGGAGAGGATTTTTCCAAAGTCATTCTAGGAGGCCAGCCCAACCTTGATAACAAAAGCAGATAAAGAAACAATAAAAGAAGAAAACACCAGACCAATATCCCTGACAAATGTAGATGCACAAATCCTCAACAAAATACTAGCAAGCTGAATCCAACAGCACATCAAAAAGGTCATAAATCATGATCAAGTGGCATTTATCCAAGGGATGCAAGAATGGTTGAACATGTACAAATTAATAAATATGGTACAGAATGAAGAATACATGATCATCTCAACAGATTCACAAAAACCATTTGCCAAAATTTCAACATTCCTTCACGATAAACATTCTCAAAAAACTACATATAGAAGTAATGTAACTCATCACAATAAAGATAATATATGACAAACTCTCACAGCTGACATCATACTGAACAGGAAAAAACTGAAAGCTTTTCCTTTCTTTTCTTTTAAGAACTGGAACAAGACAAGGATGCTCAGTCTCACCACTTTTATTCAACATAGTACTGAAAGTCCTAGCCAGAGCAATTAGGCAAGAGGGAGAAAAGGGATTCCAATTTGGAAAGGAGGGGGTTAAATTATCCCTATTGTCAGACAACATGATCTTATACCTAGAAAAGCCCTATGCAAGCATCATATCCCTAGACCAATGAACCAAGCTATAGATCCTACTCAGATCTCTTAGAACTGATAAGTGAATTCAGTAAAGTTGTAGAATAAAAAAAAATCAACATAAAATTTAGTAGAATTTCTATATACCCACAATCAACTAGCTGACATTTGTTCTGAATACTATTAATAGTAATATCAATTAGTATAGTCATTATGGAGAAAAGTATGGAGGTTCCTCAGAAAATTATAAATAGAACTACCATATGATCCAACAATCCCACTACTGGGTATATATTCAAAAGAAAAATAAAAAAAAAAATCAAGGCAGTGAAAAGACATTTGGACTCTGAGACTTTATGTAACTATTGATATTTACAATAGCCAAGATATGGAATCAACTCAAGTGTCAATAGCTGAATTTATAAAGAAATGTGGCATATATAGAAACCAGAATACTATTTAACTATAAAAGAAAATTAAATCATGCTCTCCATGACAGTATGAATGAGACTGGAGGACTTTAAGTTAAGCAAAATAAGCCAGGAACAAAAAGATAAATACCACATGTTCTCACTTGTGTGAAAGTTAAAAAAGTTTGTCTCATAGGAGTAGAGTGGAATAGTAGTTACTAGAGGCTGGGATGGGTAGTGGGGAGGGGGGATAGGGAGAGGATGGTTAAGGAATACAGAATTACAGCTAGCTAAGAGAAATAAGTTTTAGTGTTCTGCAGTACTATAGGGTGACTATAGTGAACAATAATTTATTTTATATTTTTAAATAGCTAGAAGTGGGGATTTTAATGTTCCCAACATGAAGAAATAAGTACTTGAAGTGACAAATTTCCTAATTACTGTGATTTGACCATGAGAGATTGTATGTATTAAAATATGCACCACATAAATATGTATAATTATTTTGTGTCAATTATTATATTAATAATAATTTTTCAAAAGACTCAAAAGACTGTATGAACCCTAGCAAATGATATACAGAGAAAAGGGCCAAATATAATAAGACGTACCAAAAGTTGAATGTAGAAGGTATTTCAAGAAGGAAGGAGAGATCAAATGTATTAAATATTACTGAAAGATTAAACAGTGAAAATTGACCATAGGATTTGGCAAAATACTGATGACTACATTAAAAAGGAAAAAAGAAAAAAATGAGTAGAATCCCCTTTAACCAGCTATATATATAACTAAAATCAATTAAGACTTCATAGAATGCATAATTACTTTCATATATGATGCTTAGGTTTAAAATGAGTTTTTAATATGTAAGTTTAATATACTCCCAATGATAATATAAATTTCCTTAAACATAGGCTACCATAATTTCAAGAGCATGAGCTTTTCATATTTAAAATTAATCCAGAATAGATAATTAAATCTACCCAATAAAATGTCTGATTAGATTATATCACCCATTCTCAGTTTTACATATTTCTTTATAAAAGTTGACAGTTAATAAAGACTCTGGAAGTGCCAGGAAGATGTAGATTTTATTCTAGTGGCAATCTTTCTAGGTCTAATATTCAAAGGCTTTGTCCTCTTTTCCTTTACATTTTTAGAAATCACACACTCTTTTTCTGGTAATGTTGAAGTAATGTGAATTAGCCCTACGATCCCATGTGGAACCTAATCTAATACAAACATGAAATTAATATTTATTAAAAATGCTTTCATTCTCTCAATGACTGAAAAAAATGCAAATTATACTCAACTGTCTCACAGGTTTAAATACTCTTTCCTCTACAAATTCCTCAAAACTTAAAATTTTTGTATAAAGTCTTATTTTTTAAACTCTTCATTTTCAAGGACCATCCTTAAACTTTCTTGGATAACTCATCCATGTTAAGATTGCATATTTTCCCTTTCTATGTGTCAAAACATACCACCTTCTTCCTCCCTTGAAGAAATCGCTCGTGAAATCCCATCACTACCCCAAAGCTGAATCCAGCCACAGATTACCAATGACTCCTTTCACTTCGTTTTCTACTCTACCCAACTCCCCTGTTACTCCACTTAGAGAATACATGGGATATATAATCTTTATATCATCTCTCATTCCTACTGGTTTCTCCACAGTATCGTAACAATTTCTTTTTTTTATTTCAATATATTTAGGGGGTAGAAGTGTTTTTTGTTACTTTGATGAATTGTATAATTCTGAAGTCAGGACTTTTAGTGTGTTCTTCACTAGAATAGGGTACACTGTGCCTGATAGGTACATTTATATCCCTCACTCCCACATCCCTCTTCTTAGTTTTCAAAATCCATTACAACACTTTATGATGATATATACCCATCGTTTCACTGCCACTTATAAGTGAGAAAATGTGGTATTTGGTACTCCATTCCCAAGATAATACTTGGGATAATAAATAGTCTCTAGTTCTGTCCGAGTTGCTGCAAAACACATTATTTCATTTCTTTTTATGTCTGAGTAGTACTCTGTGGTATATGTATGTGGTATATGTATGTTTGTGTATTTTATATATATAAAATATATATTTTAATGTATTTTTATATATTTGCATATATTTTTATATATTTTATATATATATATATCACATTTTCTTTATCCACTCATCATTTAATGTGCATTTAGGTTGATTCCATATCTTTTCAATTGTGAATTGTGCTATGGTAAACATTCAAGTACAGGTGTCTTTTTTGTAAAATGACTTCTTTTCCCTTGGGTAGATACTCAGTAGTGGGATTATTGGATTGAATGGTAGATCTACTTTTAGTTCTTTGAGGATTCTCCATATTGTTTTCTATAAAGGTTGTACTAATTTACCATCCCATCAACAGCTTATAAGCATTCCCTTTCACCTCATTTGTGTCAACATCTATAGTTTCTTGATTTGTTAACAATGGCCATTCTGACAGGGCTAAAGAAGTATCTCACTGTGGTTTTAAACTTGTATTTCCCTGATGATTGGTGATGTTGAGCACATTTTCATATGTCTCTTGGCCATTTTTCTAGCTTGTTTTGAAAATATCTGTTCACAAACATTTTTTTAAGAAAAAAAGACTCTTTGTGACATCTTTATGAGATATGTATCTTTCACAAGCAATAAACCCATTCAGAAAATCTTACTTCTAGAAATACCTTGTACATGTCATCAATTACTTGAAATAATCAACTGAATATTTAATTATGTTTTAATTTATCTGTAGAGGCACCTTACATTTTAATTAAAAGTCAAGGACGATGTTTGCCAAAAGACTTAGCGTGGAAATTTCCCCCTCAGTATTTAATTTTAGAGGTATTTTCCTACATCTTAGACAGCACTGTTTTGCCTATAAAGAAGACAACTTTTGTTTTAAAAGACTGTCTTATGTCCATAAAATTTAAAATGATTGAATTATGACCTTTGCTAAAATAGTTTGTTCTGAAGTTGGCAAAGTGACCTATGTTAAACTGTCAGTTATTGTGCCTTCACTAGCCTCCTTTTAAAAAAAAAAAGTACAAAAAATACTGTTATAAGCATTAGTTCTAATTGTGACCAAATTTGTAGACTTATCCAGAATTGAAAAAGATGTTGTATTTCTCCTTAGAAATCTCCAACTATATGTCTAATAAGTCTCATCTCTACATGAGCTACATTATAAAAGTTGAAATGATTTATCATTTCTTAGTTTCTCATATTTTTAGTCAGAAAATCTAATAGTTGACACTGCCTCACACTGCTAGTTCATCCAGAAAAATGACATATTAAATTACATCACTTTGAATATTAATGTTTCTTCATCTACGTTTCAACAGGACACCTGAAGATTTGTGGAACAATTTTTTCATACTAAACTGAATAGACTGCAATCAATGTGAAACAATCTAATACGAATTATATAAAAGGAAATAATAAGCAAAAAATCATTTTATTATTGAAACTAAATAGACATTGCACACTGAAAGTCATTTTACTCTGTAATATAAACATCAAATTTTTTCATATATGAGGGCATTATCATTACAGAATAGTTTTTTAAACTTTTCAAAATACCTACTATTGACCACAGATCACTTTGTTTATTAAATTAAACACTGTTAACTAGTAGGTGTTATGTATTTTGGTAGGCAATGAGAAGTTTAACTTCTTCCCATATTAAAACTCCTTTTATTAATTCAAAATTTTCATAGTTATCAACTTCTCCAGCAAATAATTTCTTTCAGTACTTGCCCCTACCAATTTCTTTTCTTTTTAGGGGGAGAAATTTTTTAAAATTTATTACTAATAACAATTATCCAAATGCACAAAATGTGTTTTTATAAAGAAATGTCTGAAACGATCAGCCTGAAACCTCTGGATATCATTTAGGAAAAAATACAAAATTTATATGCAAATCTATTAATAACAAATGTTTGTAATCACAACAAAAAGAATTCATATCAAGTCATGAAATGATTTTTATGTTTGATACCGTAATAAAGTTAAACCTATATTTTAAAATATATTCAGTCGTTTAATCAGACATTATGTAATATGTCACTCTGACATATAACATTTAATTTTTTTTACTTTTTTTTTTTACATTTCAATAGACTCAGGGGGTACAAGTGTTTTTTGTTACATGGATGAAATATATAATAGTAAAGTGAGAGCTTTTAGTGTATTCATCATCAGAATAGTGTACATTGTACCTGATAGGTAATTTTGTATCCCTCACCCCCTTCTCAACCTCCCCCTTCTTAGTTTCCAATGCCCATTACACCACTTTATGGCCATATGTATACCCATCGTTTAGCTCCCACTTATAAATGAGAATGTGTGGTATTTGTTTTTCTGTTTCTGAGATAATTCACTTAGGATAATGGCCTCCTGTTCAATCCGAGTTGCTGAAAATGACATTATTCCATTCCTTTTTATGGTTGAGGAGTAATCCATGCTATCTATATACCACCCTTTCTTTATCCACTCTCAGGTGATGGGCACTTAGGTTGATTCCTTCTTTCCAATTGTGAATTGTGCTGCGATCAACATTCAGGTGCAGGTGTCTTTCTCCCACACATTCTGGGAAAATCTTTACCACTATACTAATCATAGCGTATTGTAATTTTTGTTGTTTGTTCTCATTTACTTGTAATAAATTTGTACCCTTAAATCTCTTTCTCCATCCACGTCTAATTCTTGAGTTCATTAAATAAAATGAATCTTTAAATAGTATCTCAGACAAACATCATCAATAAAAATAAATAGTGTAAATGCAGTGCTTTGAAGTGATATTAATTTGATATAATCATTTGACATTCTTTTAAAATGTTATCTCTACATTTTAAAGTTAAATCATTACATAATACTCATGTACCTTATCTTTTTACCAATGTATACCCCCAGATTGGGGATGCACATTGGCAATTTGTTTTCAATTAACTAAGAGCTCTAGCATCACTGGCATGTTTGTTTTTGTCCTCATATATGGTATATTTAATTATTTTGGGCATGTCAATATGATGGTCAAGACTTTGGCTGTGGAATTTCCTTATCATTAATTAACAGGCATAATAAAATATTATTAAATGAATTTTAGATGTCATTTAAAAAGCTTAATTATGTCAGTTATGGAAATGTCACTTACATATATAACGCATAGTTTAATAGTTCTGTAGTGGACGAGGACATCAGAGAAATCTCTCAGTCTAGAGCTGTGCTGTTATCTATATTATATTATAAAAAGATCCTTTCCTGGCTAATAACTGGAAAATCACATTTTAGTAGCAGTACATGCCAGTCTAATGTACTTTCAAAGTATCCCTTCATGGCCACGATATTCAGGAAAATAGCATATTTTAAAACTTGGCTCATGATGGCAGCTCTTCACTAAAAGCTAATTATTCTGGAATATTCTGGTACTAAAATGAATCACAACTGCTCCTGATGCACTAGAGTCTCATGAAACACTCTGAAGGCAGAAATGCAGTTTAGTTGAAATAACAGATGGAATAAATGTTCCCCCTGAACCCAATTTGACAAATATTGTAGTTGCCATCATGCTTATGATGCTGCTCTGCTCTGCAAAGCTTTTCTTAAAATTTGCAGAGTGTTTGGAATCAAACATGGTTGGCTTTATTAAACTAGAAATATGGAATCAAGTGTTTGAAAAGAATTTCTACCACAACACTGCTGTTCAAATGACAATGCTCAAGAAAATCTTTTCACAAATTAGCAAGTCAAACAACATAAACTTGTTCTTTTTTGTTTTATTTTTGTCTTTGACACCTCGTAAGATTTGCACTGCAGTGTTCATGTTTATTTCACTATTGTTTAATTATAGTTAAACTGTATTTTCTCGTAGATGCTTTATGAATAGTGTTAACCTATTTATTCATAGTTATCAAGTCATAATTATGATAGGTATTATTACATATTATTATACTTTTGATTTCAACATATTAAAAATATTTTTAAAAGCAAATAATTTTCTCAGTCTTTTTGAACTCATTTTAAGAGAAATTCTCAGTCAAAAAATTAAACTGATATGTGTTGAGATTTTCCCATCATTTAGGTGATCTATATTCATCATTTTAACCTATCCTTAACATCAATAAGGTAGATAATAGCCTCTTTGTATGAGGAACATAAAGTTCAATATCTTGATAATGTTTTCAGTATAATAGAAGAAAAAAAAGCGAGGATTCAAATCCAACTTTGGGTACCTAATCATCTCAATAAATGCATTTTAGAACATGTGGAATTGTTATTAGTGAGATAAAATGAATTTGCAAACCTCATTGTTAAAAATTGGAGTCAAAAATCATGGTCCCTGGACTGAATTTGATATTCATATTTTTTCAATAGTTTCAATTGGTTGCTCACATTTAAATCAGAAGGTGTCTCATTATGTTTCACATTTCAAGGTTCTCTTGAAAAAGTAATATACGGCAATACAAGGCAACAACTGAGGCTTTAGCTCTCTGCTAACATAGGTGGTCTGTAATTTGTCTTATTCCAAAATTCACTTGTGCAGCTTTTTATTTCCCTGCATGTATCTGGTAAGTATTTGAGTTTTCTACCCTTGTGTAAATATCCATTGCTTCGTCCAGAAATCATTGCCTTACTTCCAGCAGATGGCAGGTTATGCTTACTTCCCTGATTAGAACAAGGGAGAGAAACTGGATGAAGTTTATGACCCTTAAATTTAAAAACAAAGCAGAATAACCCAATCTGGCAGCATTTGGGCATGATTTCCTTATTTCAGGGTGTAATACACAGCTTTGAAAGACAGATAATTCTATTAAATAATTTTGTTTCCTCTGTGGACATGATCTCAAACTCTTTGGGACAGCCAGACGGGCTGAGAAAAAAAAAAAAAAAAAATTAAAGAAGGAAAAAAAAAAAAAGAAAAAAGTAACAGAGACAAGGATAACAGAGAGAGAGAGAAAGAGAGAGAGAGAGAAGATAGCATGCAAGATTCATATTTGTAGTTCTTTCACAGGCTTCAGCCTCACTTTTTCTGGTGCAATTTGGGTTGAGTTTTTTTTTTTTTTTTTTTATTTGCAAATAAAAATATTGACAAGTATAGGCAAAAATGGAGCTGGCGGAGTAGTGGTTAGGCATCTAAAATTGAGGACAGTTTAATGACATAAACATTGTATCAGTATTATAAGTTCAATTAATCATACATTTTATCCATTAATATTACATTCAGTCATTAAAATGAAGTAGAGAGTCAATCTCAATGCAACCAACATTCTCTATAACTATTAAGTGAAAAGCTGGTTACCAAACAATATATGAATGGTCATAATGGCTAATATATATTATTATTTGTAAGGCACTTTTCTAAGTGTGTTCTGTGTTTAACTAATTGACTCTTTACTAAATCCTACATGATCAATAATATTATTTTCTCCATTTTCCACATGAGAATAATAGGGTACACAGATGTTAAGTAGTTACAAGTAGTAAGTCCACAGGTTTCCAGGGTAGAAAGCCATAGAGCTGGTTTAGTATCAAATAGCTCAATAGCTTCTGATCCTAATTCCTCTATTTTGCTGCTTATCATGAATCACTTTGTCTTAAAAATTAAATCCATTTCTAAAAGGCTAGAAATAAGGACTCGAATTAGTGTACAGCAAAATTTCATTAATTATATTCTCTTGGTTGTGGAGCTATAAATTATTTTATTTTGTGTGTGTGTATTTGTTTGACATTTTCAAAATATGTAGAACTGTTATTTTGTAAGTTAAAACATTAAAGCATACTTTTTAAAACATGTTTATTGAAAATGTTATAATTGTCAACAGCTAATTACATCATGATATCTGTTAAATATAGATATGACTGAAAGAAATTAGCAGTTTTTAAATGCTCTGTAATATTCCCTATTTAGAAAGGAGCTAAGATTTCTGTTAATATCTATGTAATCAGTACATTTTTATTAAATAAATTAATAGGTAAATGATTATCAAATAATGAAAAGCACTTTACTTTTATCATTATTTATAAACACAAAGGGAAAAGAAAAACTGCCATTGCACTGACAATTTAGTTAAAATAATATGTATATCACATAATATAGAACTTCCTATAATTTTAGATATTTTTTAAAACTATAAGTCCAGTTTTGATGAGCAATAATATCACGTGTTGCGGTCATCAAATAATATCCACTGCCTATTTTTGCTTATTCTTGGAAAACCAGTATTTGAGAAAGTATATTGAAATTATAAACAAAGTGTAAAATTTTCATTGAGTTTCAATTGCTTTGAAATTTGAAACAATACTTCTGAATCTCAGTTTACTTCCCTGAATTGTTTTGTATTTTACGTGATTCTGTTTGAAAATCAAAGCCCTCAACTCTGGATTACAATTAAAGTATAGAATTGCATTACTACTATTATAAAATTGTGTTCATAGAAGACTTCAGATTGACTACCTTTGACGTATTCTTTTCTCATGTCATTAAAGAGATATAGAGATTAGACATTATTTTATCTTGCATTATTTTATTCTAGACTAAGGGCATTTTCTCTTATTCAAAGAGTAGATACTGTATAACTGCTATTTTAGCCAAGTTATTTTCATATTAAAATATATTTGAAAAAGACTTAATTTTCTTCCTCATAGCTTGCTTGTCATTAACTCAAATTGACTACAGTCAAATTTATAATTTGCATAATTGATCCTCCTGCATTCCTACACTTAACAAAGAAACTATATCTTTGAAAGTTCTAAAATCTTTAAACATTAATGAACAGCCTCCACTGTGAACACATTATACTTGATTATTTCTATGAGGCATATAATTGATGATAAAAATATATACTGAATGATTGAAGCAATGATTTAAATAAAAAAGTATTTTTATACTAAAATATTTAAATAAAATTGTATCAAAATAATCTCAAGTTCATTGTGAAATAAAGGGTTGGGAAATATAAACTTCTATTGTTTAGTGAATTCTCTTACCAATTAAAAAGAATTGAACACTTTAAATTTTATTGTTTCTATTAACTATACACATAATATGGCTATCATGCTCAAATGATAGTAATAATTCTTGATAATATTAGGAAATATAATTCATGCTATTAATCCTAGCTTCCTTGCTATTTAAAATGTTTAACTTACTTTTCTTCTCGGGAGTACTTCTCCCAGACTGAGCCCATTCATCTAAATTAAATTGAATTCACTTATAATATTCTTGCTTCTAAAAATTCATATACTATATTGTACTCAGATTTCTCCTACTTGAAGAAATTACAGATTTAATCTTATAACTTGAACTTGATACCAACGCCAAGTCACATTTCAGAAAGCCCAGTTGAAAAATTTAATATACATTATAATCTATAACCAGTAATGTATCAGACACATTGTGGTTCAGTGAACAAAGTTCAAAATTGTGAAATATAAAAGAAGATATATATCTTTATTCTTTGAGCACATAGTGAACAACAGAAATAAATTTCCTCAAATATTTTACATTCTTTTTGTTCTTCTAATGACACTTAGAAGAATATTTTCTGGGATAGAGAGTTGAGTTAGGTTTACTATTGAAGCAGTGAACATCTTCAACTTCATGATTTAATCCACCACATGTCATTAAATATTTCCTAAATGATAATCAGTGATTTCTCGACTCACTATAATAGACGTATCAAGACTCCTATATGAAAATAAAATTTGCTTTTTAAAAATAATTACCAAGAACTGTAATGGGATTTATTTACTTGCTATCCTAACTCTAGAAACCTCACTGGAGTAAATCCTTTAAAGGTTTTCATTATTAAATAATTCTCTACAATTCATTTTTTACACCATGAAAAAAAGGTCAAGATGTTCGTATGTCACTCATTATAAAGACAGACATCTGAGGAAATGGAAATGCCTCCCTTTGAAAATAAGAGCTAAATTTTATTGATTAATTATAGTCTCTTGGAGCTGTTTGAAGTTCTTCATCTGGAATATAAACTCACCTAATTCTTGTAACTTTATGGAATAGTTACTATCATTGTCTTGATTTTATAGATGTTAAAACTGACACTAGGAGCACTAGGTAAATTGCACAACTAGTAATTTTCATGTGGTTTTAAAGATAACCCTGTATTGTCTTGGAAAATCCCTTTAAATTATCGAAAACATTCTTAAGGGTGGATAGGAATCATGCAGTAAATCCCAGCTGCGAGCAAAAATCTCTGTAATCCTCCAACACTGATGAAAAAAATAAATAAAAGAAGAAAATTTAAAGCATATGATTATGGAGCAAGACAGCACCAAATAAAAGCTACTTGCGACCTAAAAATTACATTTCAAACCCAGACCCTGATTCTAGAAGAGCACACATTGACGGGTACTGACTCCAACATGAAATTCCTAATTAATCAACTGAGCAAATGAGATTCACTAGCACCTACTGTATTAGTTCCTAGGGCTGCTATAACAAAGTATCAGTAACAGGGTAGCTTAAAAAGACAGAAATTTATTTTATCACAGTTCTGAAGATTACAAGTCCAAAATCAAGGTGACATCAGACCCATGCCCTACCTGAAGTCTCTAAAAATGTTTTGTTTTTTTGCTTCTTCCTCGCTTCTGGTGGTTGCTGGCAATCCTTGGTACTCCTTGGCGTAGAGCCATATCACTCCAATCTCTGGCTCTATGGACACATGGCATTCTCCCTGTGTGTTCATGTGGTTTCTCTGTAGTTGTTCATACTTTGATTAATTGTACCACTTCTTGTTTGAGATAAAATAAACTAAACTTTTGATTTGAAATCTGACATTTTATATTTAATGACCTAATAACTGGAATCTTGTGTGAGATAAAGTCTGCAGATTAAGTTCATAGGAGAGAAAATGAGTAAATGATAAGCTTTATAACTTGATTCTGTGTTCAGAGATTACATAGATATGTTTTTGGTTTTGTTTTGTTACATGAACTTGGGGCAGCTCCAAGTAGTAGCATAGGCAGGGCTGAAGAAGTAGGGTCAAAGCTATGTTGTTGCTAGATTTAACGTCCAAAGCTTGCCAAAAAAGAGAGACTCTCTCCCACAGCCACTATGTACTATACAATTTATATTCTCTCTTTTCTATGTGACAAATTTGAGTTTGCTACTAGCACTATGCCTCCTGCACCACTGATATTTGTCTGCCAGCTATTATTTATTTACCTTTCCTTCACAGCTACTGTTACCAGTCTAAGACATCAAACTCTAGTCCAGATTCTTCTGACTGACTTGTCTTTGGCCATATGCTTTTTCTCTAGCTATGGGTAAGGTGGGGAATTAAGAGTCAGAGAGGAACAGAAGTTTTGCAGACAAATGGAGAAAATTCTTCAAAAACTTAAGGTTTTCAAATACTGGGTAAGAAAACAATACACACATTTTGTTTTAAATAAAGTATTTGCATAAAGAAACCTGTATTTCTTTGTTTTGTTGGTGGTGGTGCTATCATTGTTGTCACTGTTAGTGGTGGTGGTGGCTGTGGTGATGATGATGTCTATATTTGATTGGTTTGGATTTGTTTTTATCTCTTTTGTTTTCAGTTGACTGAGGCAGAGTATACAGGTTTAAGATGCAACATGAGCAATTCAGATTTATTTTTTCTTAATTGTATTTCAGAATATTAGGGGGTACAAACGTTTTGGTTACATTAATTGCTTTTGTACTGTGAATTTAGATTTATTATAAGGAAAATATCAAGTTATGAATATAATTATTGAAATACTATCCTACTGAGTTCTATGGCAGTAGCTTCCATCCTGCTTTTGCTAGAAATGTAGTTATTTGCATCATAATACATGTGCTATCATTATCCAGATTTTACCTCATGTCTTATTCAACACAAAGCTTTATTCGCACTCTGGTTATTAACTTACAAATATGGTATTTTCCCAAAATATCTCTCAATATTTGCAATGAGATTGTTAGTTTTATGGCATACTGTAAAGTCTATTCTTCCAAAAAGTATGAAAAATGCATTTAATTCTATGCTTCCACAATCTTTAAAAATGTATAGCTTACCATAGATCCTGCTTCCCATTTATTGTTAAGTTACAGTGTCTTCAAGAAATGCCCAGTAATAAAAAAGAGCAAGAATATACTCCTGGGATGTTTTTATTCCCTTCAGCTATTTCAAAATAAGAGCTCAATAAACATCTGTTGAATAAAATCTGACATTTCAGAGAAGACTTAAACAAACAAAAAAACTGGAATTGTTATGAAATGATGAGACTACAGAGTAAACCTCCACTACCATCCTTTTATTTAGGTTTTTGCTATTTACAGGCAAGCAATTGATATAGTACCATAAAAAATAGGAAAGTAATTATTGTCTGTTATTTCAGATTCCATACATGATTTAATTTATTTGAGCTGGAATTGTATAAAGCATGTTTAATATATGTAAATGAGAAACAAAGATAGATTCCACTTGTCTTATGTGATTTTAAATAACAGTGTTTTGTAGCTGAAAATCTAGACATCATTTATTAAGCTTCCAGAGTTGTTCCTAGTATCAAATGAGATAATGCCTTTGCAAATACATTGTAAACTTTAAAACATTAGAATAAATATTTGGTGTTACTGTTCTCAAAGATTAAAGCAAATGACCTAGAGCAACCAAACTATATCCAATTAAGAAACAGTGCATGCCAGCTTTAGAACAAAACAAATGTCCCCATCTACTTGTTGCATTTTATTTTCACAGATTGCTAATTATTTTATAAATTAAATATTATGGAAAGTGTGAATTCTCTAGCCATTCTTAAGCAACTGTTATCAATTCAAACTGTCCAAAAGGGACAGTCAAATTTACTAAAGCTAAGCAAAACAAAGAATTACATTAATGCCTACAACTTACAGGTCTTATATAACATGTAACTCTATTTTATCTTAACCTTAAAGAGTAAAAGCAGCAGCCTTGCAAATGAAGTTCTATAAACCCTGAAATATGTGGACCTGGGCATTCTTAATGTGGAGCTAATTCTGAGAAACATATTATATTAAATATCCTGTCACCTTTGAATTCCCCAATGGCAGGGAGGAGGGAGCATTGCCTATCAGCCACTTAATTATCTGCAATGTATATGCAAATACCCACAGTTTGATGAGGTCTTTACATTTGGACTTTAAGTACCACATTAGGAATCATAAATCCACCACTAATGTTTCTTTGGCACTTAGGCAACAGTGAAAAATTAAGCAATAATGACTTCAGAGGTGGAAGAACCACAAAATAACTCTGTACCTTTGAGGTCATTTTTACCATTTGAACACAAATTATAAGAGTGCACTTCATTGCCTTCAGCATTTACAAAGCACTGCTAATGAACAGGGAAGTTATTTAGGAAATGGAGTGCAGGAGGTGGATATAGATAGAACACTGAAGCTTACCAGAATTGATTCCAAATATTAAAGGAAGCACATTTATTGCTTTTAAATGTTCTCCAATGCAAAACTCACACATGAAACAGACTTTCAGAAAGTCCAGAGAATGCGACAAAGTTGTTCAATCAGCATGAGCAATTTCAGATGTTTGCTTTTAGTGAATCTTCCTTGGCTCAATGGGGACCAACAAGGACTGATATATGAAAGTCTCATTGCTTTATACAGTGGTTGTTTTAGAAAATGCACTCATAGAAGACAAATTATACCCTCTTTAGAACCACATAAAAGCAATTTTTCTCTAGCTGACTAAACTTTACATTGATACAAAATACCATTGTTTTAAAAAAATGTTAGAGAAACAGCTTAGTGAAGCAAAGCTCAGCCTTAGATAAAACATTTTGCCATAATAAAAATAAGAGAAATATTAATTTGCAAGGTTTAAAAACCATTATGCAAAATAAAAAATACTAAATATTATTAGCAATAATATATTTCAAAAATATTCTAGATTACCTAATTAGACACTCTTGATGATCTGATATAGATTATTCTTTTAATAAGAGACATCTTTAGAATTTACTTCATTAACTACATTATATTGTCTCACATAATAAAATATTTTAAATCACTAATAAATAATTCTTAGGAAGTAGGTATTTTCAGTGGATTATAATCATATTTGATTCTTCTAAAATATCAAATGATAGCTGTAAAATAAAAAATGATTGCTATTGCCTACAATATATCTAATATTATGTCTGCTCATCAAAGTATCACAATATAAAATATTTACTATGATAGATTTAACTCAAATTTCATATATTTTGGTGATATCTTAATATAATTAATATGATATATAATGACATATCCAAAGAAAGCTTACATGAAGCCAATAAAACTCTGAATATATGTCCTATAAATACGAAAATGTATGTTTTATATACACATATCTTTACAAAATATAATATTTGTTAAAGGGTGAAAATGTGCTAAGTGCTATTCGGTGCGATGATACCAGTAAGCATGATTTTCTTTTAAGTTGAAGGAATTAAACATACATCAATGTTGCAAGAATCATACAACAGATTTTTTTGAGAGATCCTTGTTGACATGATGCCTCCTCATTTCCGGATACTATGATTTGCATTGCCTACAAACGAGGTCCCATATTACAGTATTATAACCATAAAAATAAGAAAACTAACAAAGATACATAAATATCATGTAATCATTGGTACTCATTCAATTTTGGCAATTATCTCAGTAACGTCCTTTATAGAGAGATGATCTAATTCAGGATTACTCATATCATTTCATATTCATCTATTTACTCTCCTTCAACCTGGAACATTTTCTTAGTATTTCCTTGACTTCTGTGCCCTGGACACTTTAGATAATTACGGGCCAGTTATTTTGTAATTTGTCTCTTCATTTCATTGCATTTGATTTGTTTTGTTTTGTTTTTGAGACAGAAGATTGCTCTGTTGCCCAGGCTAAATTGTAGTGGTGTCATCATAGCTCACTGCAACCTCACACTCCTGGACTCAAGCAATCCTTCCTATCTCAGCATCTTGAGTAGCTGGGACTACAGGCACGCACCACAATTGGCTAATTTTTTCTATATTTTGTAGAGATGGGGGTCTCGCTCTTGCTCAGGCTGGTCTCAAACTCCTGGCCTAAAGTGATCCTCCTGTATCAGCCTCCCAAAGTGCTAGAATTACAGACACGGGCTACCATGCCTCGCCGATATTGTCATATGATTAAATTTAGGCTTTATATTTTTGCCAAGAATATCACAGAAGAATCTGCTTTTCTCACTGCATCTCGTGAAGTAGTACCCAGTGTAGATTTGCCCTATCACTTGTAATATTAACTTTGATCACTTGAAAAAGGTGCTGTTTATCCAATGCAGAGTTATTCTTCTCTTCTTTTGTCATTAATAATATTTTGTAGGACCATATTTTGAAATGATGAAACTATTATTCCTCATCCAAATATTATATACTGTTGTTAGCAGCTATTGATGTTTCTTGCCTCAATTTAATATATCAGTTGCAAAATGATGATTTTCTAATTTCCTCATTACTTTGAAATGTATTAGTTGGAATTATCCCAGACAATATACCTTTCTAGTTTCCCCAATGATTCATGTATTCATTCATTTTATTTATATAAGTAATGACACAAGAACTCACATTTTATTCAACTGATTATAATCTTTTATCATCATTATCTACAGTAATGCCCACATTGTCCTAGTTTTAGCCAGCGGGAGTCCTATCTTTGTCTTTTTAACATTTTGCGATTATTCTTTAGACATTTTCTACATTTCTGTCACAAAAAGGTACACTTTCACCAGTCTTGGAAACAGCTCTTTCTCCAAAAGCTCTTGGAGTACTTCTCCAAGCAGAACATCATTCAATGATCAGTTAATAACGTACGTAATGAGGAAATTTTACATTAGGTATTACCTCGAGGGATGTAATTTGGAGAAATAGAAAATTCTTCTGTGATACATTTGCCAGTGATCTATAACTTGAAACTAATAAGGACATTTGGAAATCAAATCTGGATGTCAGGTGTGCTCACTGCTATTGACTGATAAACTCAAATTCAACTAACAGCAAAAGGTTCATTCTAGTGTTTTCCTTTATAATATTTGGTCATGTGTGAAATGTTGGAAACTTTTAACAATGAGAAAATTGGCTTCCACCTTCTTCAATATATTTACTTATTTGCTCAATCCTCCTATATATAAACAATCCCCTTTTACCATCAAAGCCAAGGGTCCTCTGTCTTAGGCTGTTTGGGATGCCATAACAAAATATTATTTACTGAAAAGCTTATAATGCACTTCTATGTTGTATGTATGGATGTATTAGAAGACAATTTTCTCTGGATTGTTTATATTGCTGCATAGTCGAGGTCTTCCAGGAAACTGGCATATTTGAACATACTTTGGAAGTTAGAAAATGTATCCTAGTAAAGATACACTTCAGAAACATTTTAAGGTTGATGAAAATGAAACCTTCTCCATCCTGTCCGGGGGACAGTTGCTTACATTCCAGGGTAATGAGTAATCTTTCCAGAGGGGCGTCTGTAAAGATAAGCCAGCAACTCATAAAAATTTAGGATCCTTTAAATTTGAGGCTCCTTTCCTGTGATGCAAACTCAGTACCTGTGCAGGTAAACATCTGACCCTCATCTGTCAACCTATGGAGACTGGCGCATGGGGAAGAGGCAGTGAATGGATCTGGCTGCTCCTTTTACCATGAGAAATAAACCGTCTTTGTCTCTGATGTGAGTTCTTGTGTCTTCTGACACTTTGTGTACAAGAAACTGAAGCAGGCTAACTTGTTAGCTTTTCAGTAAGGCAAAATCTCAGACAGATGCTTCTAACTTAGGACTTAACATCAGTCTGATTCAAACAGAATAATCAACTAAAAAAATCAATTTGACATTAGATTTGAAAGAAGTCTTTCTAAAAACTGCAGATGAAAGAAAATGCCTTTATTAATGGCCGTAGTAATCTTTATATACCTAGCCCAGTCCACGGAAATGAAGCAGAAATTTTGTTCCCAGCTCAATGTGGGAATACTCCCAGGTACAATACCTGTCCCCCACCCCACACAGACACATATGTCCACATCTAATCCGTCCCTAAGTTCTGATGATTTTAAACCCTTTATTATTTAGGATAAAATATATCATGTAAAACAAGAAAGCAAAAACCCTTACAATAATAAAAAAACGCCTACTTGACCAATGACTTCGTTGCATGCGTTGATTCAGAGCTTGAAGTTCCTTCCAACTAGTTTTTCCACAAAAGTAGTGGCTACTGATGTCTTCTGTATTCATCCAGCAGTCAGCAACAGTGCAAAAATAACTTTCATTTATATTGCACTATGCCAAAATGCTACCAGAATTTAAGGGGGTCTAAGAAATGTAGCCCAGGGCTAGCCATTATGACCAAACAGTAAGTCCACACTATAAAAAGGAGAAGCAAAACTTTTTGTTGGAAATGTAACCACCCTAGTCACACTTAATATAGCCGCCCTTTCTATAGCTCCATTTTGATCAGCCACAAATACATCCTTACTGTAGCTTGAGGTCTTATTAAAAAAACGCCAAGTGATTGCAAGGCCTAAATCCATTTTTCCATCTTTCACAAGAGTAATCTTTCTAATATTCAAATTAAACAAAATATTTAACTTAATATTCCATAAGTGATCTCTATCACCTACAGAATAAACTTTAATTACTAAGTTTCACTTATAAGGAGTCTCTAGTAACTGGACTCTGCCTATGTTTTTATGGTTCACTTTAGATGCTTGAAAGCCCATGGTTTACCATTCAGTAATGTGAACTTGTAATTCCTCACATATCACCTATTTTCCCACTAAATTATCATCAAAGGCCTAAGTCAGAAATTATCTTGTACACAACCTTCCATTATTCACATTGGTTGGTTCACACAAAGTGATAAAATGCATTATACAAAAATATTTTAGGCATATTGGATTATTAAATTTTTAGCACTCAAATAATGTGTTAATTAAAACTCTAATAGGATATAATATGAAACACAGCTTCATTTACTACATTGAGTTGTCTCAAATACCAATGCATTTAATACTGAAAAATTGAAAGAAAGGCCATCTTGTTATATGAGACAAGGGGAATGATTTTCAAGCTGTTTGAGCCAGTTTCTATGTTCCAATAGCAACCTACAGATAACACTATCACTTCATATGCCAGATCACCTTTTTTCTTTCTTTACACCCCATTGAACTGCAACAGTCTGAGTGTAAAACACCATCTTTAACTCATCTTTTATTTTCTGAGTTAGCAGAAAACGTCGCTCACAGGTAATATACATGTTCGTAAAGCTCTTCAAAATCTGATGTTTCAAGTAAGACATTATTTTTAGAATTTGACTGAAGAAAGGTAAATTAATTTGAGGTCTTTACTGGAGTAAGATATTTTTGAGATATAAATGAAATAATTGCATAAAGCATTCTGTTCCATAGATGGGAGTGGTGAAATAATAATTTAAAAAAAAACTGTAATTACAGCTTGACAGTCTTACGAATAGTTGAAGTTTATAGTATTCTACCTCTATGATCTCAATTTATAGAAATTATAGTTTTGCACTCATGTGAAAAACCATTCTACTTAAATTTTCATATATGTGTGACTAAGAGATATAGGAAAGAGACCCAGAGGCGAACTGGGAACTGCATTTTTGCACTGCCTTTTAAAATCTTATTACTTTACCTCACAGTTAAACTGATGCATTTTTTTCTTTATAAAAAGACCTCTAGCTTTCTACATTCTAATCAAACTTTCTCTCTAAAATACTTGTCGTTCTTAATAGACTTTTGAAATCTTCAAGGTTTTTTTTTTTATTAATACTCATGTAAAAAATGCAGGGGAAAAACTTACTTTACACACTGACTTTGATCTACTAAGCTTGCCCATTTGAGAGAATTTTTTCTTTTATGAAAAATTTTAAAGCAAATTAACACTTTAATGCCATTACCAAACTGAATAGTTCTGAAAATAGTGAATATCTAATATTGTTTAATATATTAAGTAGTACATATGTATACTCGATATTTCTTTCAGATATTTTGACTTCAAAATGGACTTACGTCTTAATTGGTAAGCTGCTAAGTAAGAAATTCTTATTATTATGAATGATCTTTTTGTCCAGCATATCCATACTGTATACAATACCAGACAGTTACATAGTATGGTTTCAGTTATGAGGGTTGACTGTAGGGGTATTCCAGGGCTTGTATTCAAGGTCACTGGTAGGCTAACACTATGTCACAATACCCACTTCATTCATCTCAGTTCGTCTCATTATGTAGGCATATTATCACCTTATATCATTACAAGAAGAAGGGTGAGTAAGGTACAATAAGATATTTTGAGAAAGAGACTATATTCACATGACTTTTATTATAATACATTGTTATAATTGTTCTATTTTATTATTAGTTATTATTGTCAATCTCTTAGTGTGCTTAATTTATAAGTTAAACTTTATCATAGGTGTGTATGTATGGTCAACAATATAATGTATGTAGGGTTTGGTACTATCCATGGTTTCAGATATCCACAAGGATTCTTGGAATTTATCCCCTATGGATAAGGGTGGACGACTGTATATATAAGTGAAATCTCATCTATTGCTCTTTACCAGTCTGAAACTGACTTAACATCAAAACAAATAGAGGGAGCTGTTAGTATTCACACTGCGAAAATGTCTTTATTGAGTAGAAGATTTAATTGTTCATACTGACTTAAAAATATTTTCATGTAACTGGCAGCAAGAAATATATTAATAATATTTCATTTACTGATATTGATGAGAAAATGCACTTTTTTTTTTCATTTGCAATCAGAACTTGCAATTTTCTTAGCAATGACTGTTTCCTAATGTTACTTTTAGAGAATTTCTAAATCAATATGAAAAACACTATTTTTAGAATTGTAACCAGTTAATATTTTATGTCACATTAGAAACATGACATGCATGTCGTCTTTATAAACTTTTATAAAAGCCTTATATGTGTATATCATCTTTATAAAGTTTTACAAAAACCTTATTTGTGTTTATCTTTGTGTTTATCTCTTATATCAGAAGATTTTGTTTCTGTCTCTAGAGACATATACAGCCTTGTTTTGCTTTTTGAGCCTGAATCAATTTAATTTTATTTAGTTGGAACTTACAGCTAGATCTTTGAAACTCAACTCTTCATAACCAATAACATATATCCTACAAAGATCACATGAAAGAAGATGGAAAATGTATAGTGAAGAAGTTTAAAAGCTTAGAATGCTGAAATCTATGACTCAAGACTTAAATAGACCCCAATATCGGAATCAAGAAGGTTGGGAAAGAAAGGCAAATAAAATCTGCTTGGAATCAAAGAATCGACGCTCAGTAAGATCTGATTTAGAATGTGAATTACCTTCGTACACCCTCGCCATATATGTGTGTGTGTATGTGTGAGAGAGAGAGCCCACTGGTGTGAAAGAAAGAGCAGAGTAAAAGAGTAAATTAAGTCTAAAGGTCTAACAAAGCATCAAATTTAAGAAACTATCTTTCTACTTCATACACCCATTATCTCAAAATAAAACAATCTTCCCTGCAGTGTTAGGGCAGCAATATATTCACTGCACCAACAAAGATTTAATTTAGACATTGAGTGTGGAAGAAAGGATTACTATTTGTCAAGTCAGCCTCATCGAATGTGGGGTAAGTCTTCATGCTTCAAGTATGAGAAACAAAATGGGAATCAAGGCAGCAAAAGCAAGTAGTCTGAAAAATTGCTGAGAAAACTTGATATGGCATAAAAGAGCCATTCATGAGAAGAGAAACTGGTATTGTGGCTGCCGCACTACCAAATGGTGTGAAAGCCGCAGTGAGACAGCAATCAAACCCAGGACAATTTGATGTAGTTATTGCCACAAAGTTTTCAGGGAAGTTGACTTTTCACAGTGGTACAGATAGATATCAGCAGAGTAAATTAAGTGCTGGACTAAGTGAGAAAAACTATTTTAATATTTTTTGTTTTACGTCTCATTTAATACTTTGAATAGTTAGGTTCTTAATATAATCAATTCCTTATCTCAAATACTATAAAACTATATGCATATTTACACGTACATAAAACAGGCAGACATACACATGTACACACACATGGACAGTCATGTAACCACTGCGGCCTCCACAACCACAGGACATTTTCTCTCTCTCAGATTTACCATGCTGTCATTGTGTGAATTGTGTAGAAGAAATATTATAAGGGGCAGAAACTTTATAATACAATTTTCATCATGGAATTTCTATGTTAAGAATACACTATAAATGAATGGACGTGTGTGTTTCTGCGTGTGTGTGTGTGCTTTAAATACACATAGTACTAATAGAAGTGTGGCAATGTTGAGAATTACATAAGCTGTTTCCCCAGCCTATTTAAATTATGGGGAAAAATCAATTAATATTATCCTTTTATACATTAAGTGTAAAGGTTCATATAAGATACATTTGTCAATGATACTTGGTAGCATCTAACACCAAAATTCTTAGTCTTCATTTTAAGGTTTATTCTCCTTCATGCCTATAAATATCTCACCACCACTGTGACCCATCAACATCCTGTCACTTTCCACTAATAAGCAGAACTTCAAAGAAGGAAAAAAGAGAGTGAATGATTCACACAAAAAAAGAGACTGGTACCTGTATGTAGAATATTTCATTTGCTATATTTTTTTTAGTATTTTTATGCCCCATGAAAGGAAGTGAGACTTACTAGACAGATCATTGCACTTAAAATCAAGAAACCTGAATCACATGACTCTACACTAACTATAATAAGTATGTAATATCAAGCATCAGTTTATAAAAAGTACTGAGTTTTGACTCACTGTGAAAGGTATTGTGAATACCACTTACAACAAGGCTAGTAGTTGCAAGAATAACTTAACTACTTTAGCTTTACTTTAAGCATCTTTAAAATGAACTCTGGGTTTTTTCTGTCCTAATATACTATAAATATAAGAATGGTGTATAATTCTTGTTATAAATTATAAACAAACAATTAGTATCTCTTATTCTAAATTTGAATAAATGGAAAAATAAAATAACTACCACTTAAAGTTTCAAGGTAGAATTTAATTCATATTTTGATAATATGAACTCATCCAGCTTTGCTTCACAAATTGTTTTTAGCGTATTATTGGCTAATGTGTGCTTAGTAGACTAACACTTATTGATCCACTCGCAGCTGGTAACACTCTACTCTCCGTTGATGGCTAATTGCCTCATCTTCTCTCTTAAAAATGACATGGTAAATTAGAGTAATGGCCCCAAACACTATTATATCATTTGTTTAAAGGACCCTAGACAGACAATTAATACAGTTCTCCACGGGTCGAAATCTAGAGCTCATAATGAAGCCTTGAAATCTATAACTCTACCCAAGGGCACCTCTCGGGAGCTCAACTTTGTCCACTCGGGCAGCTAAAAGGATCTCATAATCTTTTATTGCACTACTTTTAATATCTGCACTGAAGCACAAAAAGCTTCTTGCCTCCATGCGTTCTATTCTTATATTGTCAAATCATGTATTACTTCACTTTAATTTATATCTTGGCACACACATCTATGTCCTAAAGTGAATGTATTAATAAATAGTATTTTAATGAATTTCTTTATAAACATTTATATTTTAGGAAATATTAATATACTCTATGATTTTAACTTGAGTAATAGGAAGATGAAAGATATTTTTTTTTTTTTTTTTTTTTTTTTGTTGAGACAGAGTCTCACTTTGTTGCCCAGGCTAGAGTGAGTGCCGTGGCGTCAGCTTAGCTCACAGCAACCTCAAACTCCTGGGCTCAAGCGATCCTACTGCCTCAGCCTCCCGAGTAGCTGGGACTACAGGCATGCGCCACTATGCCCGGCTAATTTTTTCTATATAGATTTTTAGGTGTCCATATAATGTCTTTCTATTTTTAGTAGAGACGGGGTCTCGCTCAGGCTGGTCTCGAACTCCTGACCTTGAGCAATCCACCCGCCTCGGCCTCCCAGAGTGCTAGGATTACAGGCGTGAGCCACCGCGCCCGGCCGATGAAAGATATTTTAATGCAAAAACATAAGCCTTAAAAATAAAAAAAATTTTGTCAGACTTAAATTTAGGAATTTCATCTTATAAAAATATCTTCGTGTTGGTACTCAATGACTCAGTGCTCAAGATAAAATGTTAGTAAGACACACTTTTTAACACAATTCTTGATAAAATAGTAAATAAAAGTTTTAAAGAATAATGCAATTTGGTAGAAATGGGTTATTTTCTCAATTATTCACTGCTATGTAAGAAAGAAATACATCCATACCTTTTGTTATTTATTTCCACTATGGGAGATTTTTCCCCTGATCCACTGAGGTTGGACTTTTGCAATAGTCAGCTAATACAGCATAACAAATAACCATAATTTCCATGTTTGGATAGGCATCAGAATAGCTAAATTGCTTTTTGGAGGCAAATCATTCAGTGGCCACAGAGATGACTCAAGGCAGAAAATGATAGATGCATACAATATTGTAACTGCAGTGAAGTGCTAGCAGTTTAAAACTGCTTCCAGCCAGTTTTGACAGCACTGGCTAAAGAGATGGGCCCAGAGGCTATGAGAGCTGTGAAGAGGTGTCTGAAACTCCCCTTCCACAATAAAATAGGCTTGTAATTTGCAATAAATATAGTAAGTCACAGAGCCTCCTTGATGCTCTTTTACAAGAAAAAACTTTACCCTTATAGGAATGGTAAAGGTTCAGGCTAAATTTCTCACTAGAGCAATTTGTCCTTAAGCTGTAACTGACAATTTGTCTTCTCCTTTCTTCTGTAACTATTTCAGATTTCTTTCTTTCTTTTTTTTTTTTTTCGGTTAGGTGATCAGATTTCCATCTTTTCATCTCAAAACATTAAAGCCCCCAGTCATTTTACTCTTAGAAGGTTGCAAGGTCAGAGTTACTGAAATTGCATATTCATCATTACTGTTGGACATGAAAGCACCAAGGGACATCTCGTGCAACCAAGGGGCATCTCATGTAATCGTTTGTCTTCCACTTACATGTTCCTCTCTCCATTTTGTAATAGCAAAACCGACATCCTCTTCATTATGGAGATCAATGCCTCCTACCAACACAAATCCTGTCTTTGTCTTTTATCCACTAGCGTAAGAAAATGCAAAGGATCAGGGTTCGTCATAGCCTCAGGTCAAGTAAAATATTTTCTATGTCCCTTGATGAATGCACTACTGTCTCTTTCTGCCTTGAGATACAGGGCTTCCCATTCAGGGAATGAGAAACACAACCTCCACAAGTTAGTTTCTTAGAGTGATGGTGAAAAGGTGTAATGTTATTTTTGCCCTTGGTTTCCAGACTCACCCCTTCTATTCATTCCTCACCACAAATCAGCAATTGATTAATTGCATTTGCCACTTCTTGAATGACAGAATCTCAGTCTCACCTCATCTTGTCCCTTAGCTAGCACTTTATCTGAGAATGTATTAGGCAAATCTCTGATACATTCCTAGGTAATATATCATTTTTATACACCTTTCACTGTAAAATGAATTCTTTGTTTCGTGTTGATGAAAGACTCCCTGTCAATAAATAAGGATCAGTTTTTGTGGTTCTGTCACAGACTCCTTAGACCAATCTTATCCATTATGGTTAGCTCTAGTTATTTAATATTTGCTGGAAATTTAACCTGAGATCACACCCAGGATCTGTTGTAGAGATGTTCTTTGGTCTGAGCACCTCTCAAAACTGGCCACCTTCTGAGTCATCTGATTAAAAGAGAAGTGCAGAAGTGTGGTATGTTCTATCTTCAGAGTACAAAGAGGTCCATTGAGCGCTGTGCCTATTGTGTTTACTTGGAGTGTCACAAACTGCAACAACCAGTTCTTAAACTTAGAGAGTATGTCCAACATGCTCTATGTCAATGGACTACTAAACAGTTTATCTATATAGCATAACCAGAATTTCTGTGGGGTTCATTTCACATTTTTAGCATGCATATGTCTTATGAAGGTATTGAGGGTACCTGCCACTTCTCCTCATGAGGTCCATGGAGCATCATGTGATCAATATAAATGAAGCAGCATGATGTCTGTAAAATATCTAGAATATCAAGGTCCTTTAGGACTATAATTTAATAAAAAATAGTGCAAATAAAAACTCTGGGAAAAGATAGTGAAAATGTACTACTGTCTTACATACATAAAATAATTTTGATTCTCTTTACTGACATATATTGAGGAAAATGCAGTTTCTCAGATTTATAGCTACATGCCAAAGCACAGAAGCTATTATGATAAGGTCCATGAAGATACATCTTGCATAATGGCTGGCATTGGAACTACATGGTTAATTTCATGTAGTTCTCTATCATCCCTCAAAGTCCATCTGCTTCTTTTTTTATCTAGATTCTATATTTTATTCACATATTATAAAATTGTAAAAGTAAAATTTTACTCAGTTGAATTCTCATGCAAAGACTGGATTCAGTAGTATAGTACTTTAAGTTGAAATTAGGTACCTTATATATTTACTTTAGCATGTCAGAGTTTTTGCTCAAAGATCATATTTTCTCCTTGGCTCTAGGTCTAAGATTTGGCCTAGATTTGGAAACTGGTTAGGAAATGTGATTGTAGCAGCTAATGCCAGCCTTCTGCTCTCAGCTCTCTCTTTTTTTTACTTCTCCATAAATAAGTCAAGAACTAGCAGAAGTATTTTGCCCCTAAGAAGACTATAGTCTTTTAGCACTGCTAGTGATCCTTGCAGGTCAAGGCACCCGGGGTGCCACTCCAGCCTTGTTGCCCATTAAAATAATTACATCCTCTTTCCTTTGTCAGTTAATTGGAACCCCAGGGTTTCTGAAATTTCAGAATCTATTAGTGCCAATGGAATTGGGGAGAACATCTCCATGGTCACATCTCCTACTTTTAACTTTGGTTTACAAAAGCAACCAGCACTGAGCTTTTCAAATATGCCTGTGATTCTCAACTGTGCATTCCTTTAATGAAAATAATATTTTACCTTATTTGTTACTTTTGTTTTATTGAAAGATATCCTCTGGATCCTCCTGGAGAACATGGTCAAGTGGTAGATTCTGTGGTCTTCCTAACAAATGCATTCTAACATGAGTAGTTTTAAAACTATCGGACCCCTTCTCCTATACTGTGCTAAGGAAGTGCAAAAATTTCTGACTCATTGACTATAATAATCTGTGTTTCCAGGCTTCTAGAATTTACTGCTAGAACATTTTAAAACTTGTTCCATGTGCCTTTCCCAAGATGTTAATTATTGATTATGGGTACATACTTTCATTTCAATAAATTATTCCCTATCAAGTTCTATATTTTGTCCTCCCTGGACCAATCCATTCAAAATCCACTCCGACATAATATGATTTGGCTGAGAACTTCGCAGGATTTCCACTTGACGGGTAGCTGAATTCCTTCTCCTCCACTGAGGGCAAAGGAGATATTTCTGCTTTTTCAAAGGATTAAAGGAAATGTGTGTCTTCAAGATTCTCAGGTTCTTCCACTTAAATATCACTGGAGATTCTAGGTCCTGAGTTTCCAGCCTTTCCCCATCCGAGACCTTGGCAAAGAGTATTCTTGAGACTATGTATTCTATCTCTGTCGTATTTTTCTGATACCTTTATTATTGCATCCTGGGCCTGATTTCCAGGAGAGCCTTTCTTATGCTTATGGTAGCTTTGGGTCTCTTAAATATCGCCTTTGAGATATTTCTGCTTTAACAATATGCTTTGAATTGGTTTGGGCTAATTTGAGATTTTTTTCTTCTGGGTTCCTAAAGCCATTGCCACAAGCCAATGATCTCTACAGTCTTTATAACAAACATTGACTACCCCATGCCATTCACATCCTATAACTACCATAAGTTAAGACTACACCATGCAGCTGCAACTCAATCCAGTCCTCCACTTGTGAGAGTCCTAGTAATGGTGATCCTACTGCACACACAAGTTCTCAGCATGCATCAAAACGCCAAAAATGGAGTGGCATCATCACTGACTGCAGAGTGACTCTGTCTCAGAGTTTCATCTCTAGCTCCACTACCATTATCAACGATCAGAATATGGGTTACGATCAAAGCAGAGCTTGGCTTAAGGGCTCTAGTGCAGGTCATTCAATACGGGAAGTGAACCAAAGGAACACTAGTGCAGAAAAGTGGCAAACATGGAAAATAGGAAAGCCAGCCCAAGGCGGTGCAACTCTATTGGGTACAGCTGTGTGCAACTGGGGTTTAATTTCTCCAAGGCCACTCCAACAAGCCCTGTAGAGTGAATTTTTGAATTGTCTGTCTGAGACATAAAAGGAATGATAAATTAGTTCAAGAGCTTCTATTTCCCACTGAAGCGTCAACTCCCTTATACTCCCAGATTAGCACCTGTCTTAGACTGTAACCTGTGCACAACTGGTTGTCTCAGCAATATCGGCACTAAAAATTGGGCCCAAAGTATATGAAGCAAAATAATGCATATAAAATATTCTCCATAGTGTCTAGCCTATAGGAGGCATTAAATCATAACTAAAAAAATATATTAGTAGTTTTATTTTATAATGATGGCTCCTAAGTGCAAAATAGCAAATGAACAATCTGCTAATTCCTAGCCATGGTAGAAGACATAGAAAATCAATGAAGAAGATGAATAATGAATTTTATTCTCAAATTAACATACCTTTAAATTTGACATTCAAACCACTTATTTTATAGAAGTAGTATGCCAAACCTCACATTCAATTAATTTTTTTCCAACATTTTGTTCTTAAGTATCTTCTTGACCTAGCGGAATATACCTCAATATTTTGCAACTCTCCTGTTAAAACTTATCAGATAATTCCTATTTGCCAATCACCTTTCTCCTAAAATTTGTCCTGTTCTAGCCTGAAATACTAGTTCCATGAACTTTCCATTTTGTTTACTTTCTCAGTGCTTTTGAATGCAACATTTGTCTAGCAAACCTTAATGCTAATTATCTTGATGAATCTTTCTTTTTTAACGTTATAGATATTATCTCTTTTGATAAATCAGAGCTAGTCACAATCTTTCTGCTCTGTATGACAAATACATTGTGTACATACAGAAATTATTACCCTATTCATATTTTAATGAATCCTGTCCATATTTACTATCAGATGATTGCTTTCATAAGGACATTATAATATTGTATTCGCAAGTTCTAAATAAGTCTTATTGTACTTGACTCTACAGATATTCCTTGCTTTTTATCTATTTTTCCTCATGGAAATGTATTAGGTTTCCACAAGCTGTTTCAGGAAAATAGACTATCTTAACTTAAATCTAAACTTGAATAAAATGCCTGTATTTTCTTTAACTTAATTTGCTAACTTTCTAAGCACTTATTACCCCATGAGTTATAAAAGTAACAGGCTACACTGAAGCATGCTCTCACCTACCAGTCTAGATGAAGCACATTGACAGGTATACTTTCTCTTAATATCCAGTTAAGCACGAATCAGTTTGAACAAATTATACACTGGCTTGTCCATATAATGCCATATCGGAACTACAACAAAAGTGAAGAGGCAAGAGTACAGCATTTAATGTGAGCCTAATATTCACAAGCATTTCTGTTTATATAAAAACTTGTATCTTATTCACACAGTAATTACTTGATACTATCAAGTGTTCTTCTTGTATTCATGAAGAAAATATGCTGCTAACAAGCTAAATAGTTGTGCCAAGGTGATACTTTTAATGAATGGTAGATCTGCAATTTAAAATTTAAAATTAACTTTCCCTAAGTCCAAAACCTGCTTCGTTTCCAAGACATCAATGTGCATAGAAGCTAAACTGATCATGTAGCGGTACATGCCAAGCTATAACACCTTCTATAGGACAAAATATGTGCATTCTACAATATTCAACTAAGTTTATAGTAAACTAGTACTCATCTGACTTAAGATCTGTATCTATGAAAGAAGTTTTTTTTTTTTTTTTTTTTTTTTTTTTTTAGTATTCCTCTAGAAATCTTTGAAACTAAAGTAAAAAATCTAGAGAATTTTTTTAAAAAGTGAAACCCCTGTAATTAATTTTCAGGGAAGGAGAGGACAAAATGTGCTTAGAGAGAGACAGAAACACAAACACATAAACCCGTATATGAACACACATTTACAGAATATTCACTGTATGTATGGTGAAATAGTATTTTTTGATAAAAATGGAAGTTTTCTTTTCTTCTCTCCACATTTTCATGTGCCATTGTCATTTCACATTCAGAGAGAGGCTCCTGCGGTTCAGAAAAAAGAAAAAAAAAAAAACTGAAAAAATATAATATTTTGCATTTAGAAGCCAAATCTTTAGGCTTACAAGACTCAGTTTAGAGGGGCAAAATTCTAATCCCGCAAGTACTCAGGAACATAAATTTGAAAGCCTGCATTTAAAAAAAATGCTATTTTTCTGCCCTATAGAAAAATAATTATTTGCTGGTTTGGGAGAAAGAGAAGAAGTAATTCTCGAGAAAAGTTTATAAATTTTTCTTCCAGTAAAGCTGATGACATACTGTTTGATGTATTTAGGGAACAGAAAGGAGGACGTGTCTTGCGAAGAAAAACAGCGTGCAGCAATCATTAGCAAGGACTGGCTGTTCCCTCCCAATAGTGACATGACAGAAACCCCAAGACAGAAATAGAAAAATAAAATGGCTAAGCTTTGACTGGTTTAAATTAGATAGCTGCTAGTGATGTCTAACTCCAAATAACAGTAGCTTCATCAAGGTAAAAGATTATTTCTCTCTCATCTAAACAGCAACGAAGGAAAGTTGTCCAGGGCTATACAATTTTCTGATGCATGGTGTCAGAATTTCAGGTTCCCTCTGTCTTGTGGCTCTACTATTCACAGCCATTGTTATGGGTCATCTGATGGTTTAAAGAGATAATTCCAGGTCTAGTTATCATGTCTGCTTCAAGACTATAGAAAAGAGTAAAAGCAAGGGAAAATGGGTACACTCTATAAAAATAAATGACTTCTCAAATTCTGTTCACATCACTTTTTTCTTAAATCCACTTGGTAGAATTAAGTTCTATGATTACATCGGATGATAAAAGAGGCACAAAGAAAATGTCATCTTGTCTGTACATCCATGTTTCCAGATTATACTATTATATAAGACAGGACTATTGTATCACAACTAATAGTTTCTACCATAAGAAGGAATCCCCAGTGATAGAGACTGGGTATTATCAATCACCCACAGAAGCTGGGATTTAAATTGAAAAACTGTGTTATGGAAGAATAAAGTCACATTTCTTGCACAACAAAATTTTGTATCCAGGTATTTGTACTCACACACATTTCTGGACGAAAATTAGAAAATTACATTACCAAAATAATTTGGTGTCACACCTCCATCAAGAACAGATGAAGAACCATACTTGTCAAAACATAAGAAGTTGCATTCTTAGGTTTTAAAAACAATTTTCCCTCCAAAGTTATATTCTATTAGACATTTTGTTCCTAAAAGTTATGGTATAAAAGTTGCATAGAATTCAGATGAAATGTGTAAAGAATCTTAAAATTTCATATTTCAGCTCTAAATCATTTATTTTTATTAATTTTAGATTTCCATCTTTACTTCAGAATTTTTAAAATTTTCTTAATTGTTTCTTCCTCTCATGTTTAAATATATCTTTTACATTTGAATAAAGGATATACATAAAATCTTTCCTTATGTAAATTCAATTCTAAGGACTAAATTGGTTACTGCCAAATTATAAATATTCATATAAAGCATTAGATACACGGGAATGCAGTTTGAAAAGTAGAGTTTTGAGACACAAAGCTACAACTGGCATTCTGTTGATAATCTATGAAGAAAGAGGAAATCAAAATCATCACAATATCTAACTTACTATGATGTTAAAAAACAAAATGGTCTAAATATTATTGGCCAAAGAACTGAAAAGAAAAGAGTAACTTTTTAAGATTCAGAATTTTTTGTTTGGTTTAAAAGTTGTGTTTTAGTTAAGTTTTTCCATCTCCCTGATCAGCAGCAAAAGGGTATATTCTCCTAAGAATAACTGAATCATAATAAATACTAAAAATAAAAAAAAGATATTGGTGCAATACATTGCCTTGAACTCAACTTAATGTAATTGTTAAATAATACCTATTTGGGTATCATTGTAGCATTGACTATTTCATAAATGAGAAGTATTAATAAATGGGTCATGCTGACAAAAGGTTTGCAGTTAAACAGTCATATGTATACACTAATAGCCTTAATATTTTATGTGATTCTCATTCCTCATATACTTATTTTAATTCCAAAATGATTATTGAACATTAATGAGTTTAATTTGCCAAATATCATCATAGGTATTATAAGTATGGGGAAAAAAACACTAATTACCTGCCCTCATAAAAATAACTTGTAATATGTATAATTGTTCAAGAAAATTTCAATTAACAAAAATAATAAATAACTTTAAGGTTCCAAGTGACCAAAAAGCCAACTCTTACTATATTATACAACACAGAAATTTATTTTCTCAGGAACCTGAAAAGTAGTCTTCTGTTACTGCTTTATTCTGTTTCAAATGATGGGTAAGGATGTAGTTTCTCTGTACCTCTTAGTTTGGCTCTGATCCGCCCTATACATGGACTTCTTATGTGTTAAGGTGCTGAGATAACCAGCTCTACTCTCACATGCTACAGGCTCAAATTTCACGGGCAAGAATTTTCTTCCCCTCAGCCCAAATTCGAACAAAAGCCTTGAACCAGACTTATTTGGGCAAATTTAATCATATGCTAATTTTTGAAAAACTTGCAGTACCTAGGAATATAAAATGTCTCAGTTTTATATTACCTGCTCATTATTAGAGTGGAGATTGAAGTGATGCTCATTAAAGCATCCAGACTTAAGAGTTGAGTAAGGACCATTCTCAACAAGAAAATAAAATATCTGTACCAAAACAGGGGAGAATAGATAAAAAGTGGCCCCAAAGAGTAATGGTTTACCCCAAAATATAAGCAGAATCTCAAAAGAAATTATGCTAGGAGCTCCACTCCAGATTGAATAAATTTGCAAAAGAAAGAAAGAAATTGAAAAAGGAGGGTATATTATAGGACTAGCCAGAAGTCTGGTATAAAAACCAAGCTCTGCCTTCTGCTAGTTATGTTGGCTTACATTTGGCAATTGACTTAACTTCTAAGTACCCCTGATTTCTCATCTGTAAAAGAAAGGTAATAATATCAACCTCATAATTGTGATCACATAAGTTAATTTAAATAGTTAAAACAATTCTAGGTGCATACTAAGCATTCAATAACAGTTACTTTAATTATTGTTAAGTGGATACTGTGTGTTTATTTGTATGTGTATATGTATTCTCTTCAAGAAATTTATATTTAATGACCATTAGTTTGTGCAATATCTTTAAAAAGCAAATACATTTTTATTAATATTAATATTAACTTCAAACCAAACAGCACTTCCATTTATTTTCTTATTTGATTTTCAAAGAAAACACTTAAAGACGATAGAAACAAGTAAAAATTGCATTTTCTGAAATGGTAGCAAATAGAATCTGACAAAAAGGGCTAACCATATCAAAGCTGGCTTCCCTTGGATGGTATCATCTGGCCTAAGCATATAGTTATTGTGATATTTAGGTTAATGGAGAAACACTTTTGTTGTTGCTTTCTGAGTTGTTTCTGAAAATCTCGATTTGAATCTTGTCTTAAACAAATATGACTCAGTTATCTGAACACTACTCCATATATATATAGTTTAGGCACTTAATATCTATTTTTATAAGTATCCATTATTTTTTAGAAAAGCAAAATTGACCTATAAAATTATATATGTTCTGTTTCTCATATTTATCAATATATACTTAATAGCTTAAAAATATCTAAATAAAATAACTTTCTATCACTTTGCTTTGAGATTTGATCTGCTTGTTCATTTTTTGCTTATGAATAATCTTAATAAGTATTCCAAACTTTATTTGTCTATTGTTATAAGTGGAATGATAACTAGCCCCAATTTTTCAGATCAAGAATTTCTATATGGAACTACAGATAAATGTTGATACAAAAAAGCATTGAAATGGAATAATAAGAACAAAAAAAATCTTATTTTCAAAATATATTTTATAGCAAAATATTCAGGATATGCTAAGGTTAAGAAAGCCAGTTTTATTTCCTGAGCCAAGTTTGCATATACACTGGCTGAAAAATGTTTTTTCCCTTAAATTTTTTAAATTACTCTTGTGGCACTTATGTTCTTGCTTTATTTCATTCTTCTAAAACTTTTCTCTAGAAGAAAGTAAAAACATTGACTTTTGCTTTTATTTATTTATTTATTTATTTATTTTTGGTTTGTTTTTGCTTTTTTGAGACAGAGTCTCACTCTGTTGCCCAGACTAGAGTGCCATGGTGTCAGCCTAGCTCACAGCAACCTCAAACTCCTGGGCTCGAGCAATCCTCCTGCCTCAGCCTCCCAAGTAGCTGGGACCACAGGCACCACCATGCTCAGCTAAATTTTTCTATATATATATTTTTTTAGCTGTCCATATAATTTCTTTCTATTTTTAGTAGAGACAGGGTCTCACTCTTGCTCAGGCTGGTCTCGAACTCCTGAGCTCAAACAATCCGCCCGCTTCGGCCTCCCAGAGTGCTAGGATTATAGGCATGAGCCCACCGTGACCGGCCTGCTTCTATTTTTAATGACCAATTAAAATGTATTTCATTTGAATTCCATGTAAAAAATAAGGTTTTTTTTCAAAGACTTGATAGCAATTTTTCCATAATGAGGCAGTGATTTATTATGCACAAAAGATTTATGGCTTTATAATTTACTTAATTTTTGATAGATGATTTTGGAAATTTGAATATATGTATATTCTAACTTCAAAAATTATAATTAGAAATACATTTTTATAGATCTACTATTATTTTAACTTTGATATTCACATATGGCTTTACCTGATAACTTTCTGTTTTCTAACATTGATATCAATTACTTAAGAAATTAATTATTTCTTAATGTTCCCTTATTCTGGTTCTCCTATTTTGAGTCATTTCTTTCTACCAGTCTTTCCCTCTGTATCAACCTCATGTTTCTCATAAGTGCTCCTTACTCTCTGAAGATACCCATTATCATTTATTTCTATTATATTTAAATGGATCCCTGAAAGCAGACTTTTAACTTCAATAAATTCTATCCTATCTTTCCATAGTAACTTACTCAAAACATTACTGTCATCTTGTCATACTGCTTCACTAAAGCTGTCAATATATTCCAGCTGCTGATGAGATAAAGTGTAAGCTCCTGAAAATGACATTCAAGTAACCTTATAATATGATGCAAACTATTTTAGAAGTCTGACCTTCCAAAATCAACTCATATTTTATTGTTTAATCAAATAATAAAAGTCATTATCACTTCAATACAACCTGCATTTTCCTGCCATTTTATATTTGCCTTTGGTAACGTTCATATCATGTGGAATATCTTGACCTTCAAAAATATGTTTTTAAAGTCTTCCTGTATTTAAATAAATCTACTTTGATTTCTATCCTTTTCATGAAGCCTTGTCTAAACTTCCCCTAACTTTCACCCTAACCCTAGTTTCTCCATGGATTAATAAAGAGTTTCTAATCCTAATTCAACCGACTACTGGATTTCTTGACATAAACAACTCAATACATTCAAAGCTGAATGTGTTTTATTCTGTTCTTATGGCAGGGACTATGTAATTGTTCACGAAACAATTTGTATATCTTCCTGGCCATTCAGATAAATTACATTTTCCATGCCTTCTTTGCTATTATATGGGACCATGTGACTAAATTCTGGATGATAGAAAGAAAGTAGAAATAAAAATAAACAACTTTCCAGCAAGGCCCATTTTGAAAAAAAGACAACATCCAATGTGATTCTTCATGTTTTCTTTCCCCATCCTCTGCTTAATCGAGAAGAAGACAATGTTTTGGAAGACCTTGGAGCCCCATTCCAAACAGTCTCTTAATGACTGTGAAACTTTATCTTCTAGCTAACAGTAAAACTATATCTTCAAAATAACATGATACCTATTGGCCTATCGTGTAAAAAACAAATACTGCTTATGATAAGCCAGCGATATTTTGTGTTTGTACACTAGTTAAGTTAGCCCCAAATACCTAGCAAAGCACCTCATTTCTCTCTGTATTGATGTCTACTACCCTAGTCTAAGCCAACATTATATCTTACTCCAGCTACTAAAAGAGATTCCCAACTATCCCTGCTTCTACACTTACCATTTAAAATCATTTCTATTTAGCTGCTAGAAATATCTTCTAAAATATAAATTTGATTATATTGTATCTCTAATTAAAACTTTCCAAAGTTTCTCATTTCACTGAGAATAAAATCCAAATTCCTAATTTGGCTTAAAGGAACACTAACTAAACCGGAATCCTTCTGACAAAAGACTCTGGGATATGAAGTTCCCATCTATACTAGACTTCCAGGACTTCCAGCTTTCAACCTTTATGGTTTAAAGGATAATGTAAAAAAAAAAAAGTGATGATTCAAGTTAACTGAATATATATATGCATATACATGCATATGCACACATACACATACACTGGACTATAGTGCAATAAAAGAAAAATTATAATTATTTTAATCTATAATAGCATAAGCAAACAATAAATGCATAAAGAATGAATATTGAACAAATACATGAAACCTATAACTTCTATTTATTTTATATATAAAAAAACTATTGGTTGCCTGTATATATTGGGCCTTTGTATTTAATTATGAATTATCTTGAGATATATCTTTTGATGACTGTATTTTTACCTCTTCATACATGTATGTCTAGTATGGTAGTCCCCAACCTTTTTGGCACCAGGGATCTGTTTCATGGAAGACGATTTTTCCACGAACTGGGGTTGTGGGGCAGGGGAATGATTTCAGAATGATTCACCTTACATTATTGTGCAGTCAGATCTCTCTGCTACAGATAATATGTATTTGCAGCCACTCCCCATCACTCACATCATCACATAAGCTCCGCTTCCTGTAAGATCAGTGGTGGCATTAGATTCTCATAGGAGCACAAACCCTACTGTAACCTGCACATGTGAAGGATCTAGGTTGTGAGCTCCTTATGAGAATCTAATGCCTGATGATCTGAGGTGGTGATGCTAGCGCTGGGGAATGGCTGCAAATACAGTGAAACTTCACTTGCTTACCTACCTCTCACCTCCTGCTATGTGGCCCAGTTCCTAACAGGCAACGGACCACTATCAGTCCATGGCCCAGGGGATGGGGCCCACAGGTGTAGTGAATATACCAGATTGTTATCCCTCAATGATAAGATTCTAAATTCAGATTAGTAATTGCCTACATTATAAGTATGAACCATTAATTTTAAAACAAACTGGAATTTTTAAACAAAATATAAGGATGACATGTAATAAGCTAGAACAGATGGACAACAGTAAGTTAGCCTGACAGAATATGATTTATCAGAAGGCATTGTAGGAATCAAAAAAAGTGCTTTCATGCTGCTATCATTGATATTTAAAATGTGTCACTAAATGGAGGCAAGTAGAGTGAAGAAAGGTTGATACGACATCATAAAAAGTAATAGAAATTGTTGAGGGCAGAAATCAGTTTGTTGGAATTCAGTTGCGGATCAATTATCTTTACCAAAAATGGTGCTACAATATTTTAAGATGGCACCAACACAGGAATTGATAGTTTATATAAAAGCAATTTTTCCTAACCAAAATCAGTGCCCAGTGTATTTTATATTGTGTATTTTCTCTACTAAATAATTTGTAAGATATTCAGTCTTAATCTACAATTATTTGCTTTGACGAAGATCGACTGAATTATGTATTATGCATCATGCAAACTAATATGAAGAATAATTCTCTACTTTTAAAGAGCTATGATATTAATGATGATGTAAAAATATTGTTATTAACATATGTCAGGTAGATTTTAAGGATATTTATAGATTATCATTTGCAAATCTCATAACTCCAAGTGGCAATTACTATTTTTATCAATATGTCTTACATGAGGAAACTGTGGTATCACACTATAGGAGACAGGCACAAAAAGATGTATTTTTAACTTCAATACTAGTAGATTGGATACAAATGTGAGGTGAGAATACTTCACAAAAGTCTCTGGAGAAAGTGTTGTTTGAATAGTCATAAAGAAATTGGGATCAATATTTCATGTCTGCCAAGTTATGAAATTTTTGTTATTTATTATTTTATGTAGATACTGCTGGTTACAATTAAATAATGGTTTTCTGAGGGGAAATAATGAGATTACATGAGGTTGCGTTAAAATTTTCTCTGGAAAAGATAAGTGCTTGCTCTTTCCCAGGGGCAGTAGGTAAGTAGATGTTACTTGGAGGATGCTTAAGGTTCTTACGTTTGAACTGTCATGAAATTGAGCAAGGAGGGATATGCTTTTTATATAAACAGAGAGAGACCAAGGCTAGGGAAAAAACACTGGATGAGCACTCAATTTCGAGAGAGAAAACTAGTTAAGACCTCATTTCAGATTATATATAATTTCAGATTATATAATTAATATATCCTATATAATTATATATATTATAATTAATACAATATGTAATTATATCTAATTTATTTGGAAAGCATAATTTTAGCCAAGTTGGAGTACTCTAGTATTCCTTCTTCTCTCTCTCTACCTCATGTCCCCCAACTCTCTGTACTTTTTCTTTCGATAACAGATCCTCCAAGTGTCAAGCCCATATCTTTCCATCATACACCATTTCAATTCTTGCTCCTGCATCTACCTGTCAACCTCTGTGATTCTCCCCCCTGTTGTAATCTCTCAGCCACAAGGAGTAGTCCAGAAATGTCAGGGAGCTGATACCCCTTGAAATGGCCCTTAACCAACTGGCAGATGCAAATTTGAGGATAAATAATCTAGTTTTATCACTCACTCAAACACCCATCTAAGGCATGTTCTATATTGTTCCCAGAAATCCCCAGTGATGCTGATATACAGTTGCCCACACAAGTTATCTATTTTGCATATATTGTGTTTTTTAATTGATTCTTATTGAGGTAAAACATACATATATAATTTACTATTTTTACCATTTTAAGTGTGCAGTCAGTGGTAACGAATACATTTATTGTGTATATTTTTATTTTTGTCTCTTTTCCAATTTTCATTTACTTCCACTCTTTATGTCTTCTTTCTTCTTTATATATGCTAATTCTAATTTTATAACTTTTTACTGTCACAAATTCATTCATCAGTAGGCAGCGTTTTATATTTTCTAAGTTTTTGAGCTTATAAATCTACCATCAAGCGAAAGAGCTTACCTATTTTAAAATATGAAATTATGTCATTCAATTCTAAATATTTATGATTTATACTATAATTCCTTCTTCAGCCCATAATTGATTTTAAAATATGTTGTAATTTTAAAATGTATGGGGATAGTTTTATTTTTATTACAGACAGCAAACTTTATTATTTTGTTGAGAATTAATGTTTTATAGGTTCCTGATCTTCTGTAATTTGAAAATGGGGTCAATTGGTAAAAATGTACAGTATGTGCTAGAGAAGAATGTCCCTTCAGTAATTTTAGGTGCAGTATTTTATTGTTATATGAATATGCCAAAGAAGGCCTCTTTATGTTGACCCCTATTTCTTCACAGTAGGCTGAGACTCATTAGACTCAAAAGCCCACAGACATTAAATTCTACTTTTTACACATCCAATTATTTTAAAAATAACCCAAACAAGAAGATTTTTTAGCCCTTTACAGCTGCCTGCTTTACCTACCCTGTAAAACCTCACCTTGCCCCTACTGTCCACTGATGCAAAAAAGGCTTGTAGTTACAAGACCCTGAGCTGCTGTAGCCATTCAGAGTTCTCTGACCCAGAGACCTCTAAGCAACATCATCTAGACATACAAGGCCCCTCTTTGATCTTCCTCTCCTCCAGAAGTTCCCTTGTTCCCCTTCCCTTCTGGAAGGCGGCACCTCCACTGTAAGTCTCCAGAGAGCTTCATGATGGAAGGAACTTCCCCTCTCATGTAACTGTGTCCAAGTACGACCCACTAAAAGGTGTGTTGTACTGCTTCTAGAGGTCGTATCTTTTTCTTCATTAGCCCCAAATTCCTCATATCTCTACATTTCTATATATCCATCAATTTAAAATTGCTCATGGTGTTCTTCAAGTCTTCAGTAGCTCAGTAGTTTTGGTCTGCTTGCCTTATTAACCCATTAAGGGAGGATTGCTGAAATATCACAAAGTTCTTATACATTTGTCAATATCTCACTTGAATTATATATATAGTATTGGTATCTATACAGTATTTATATATATTATGCATATAATATATTGTGCATATCTATATAGTATTTGTGCGTAACATATTTGCATAGTATTTATACATAATATATTGTGCATGTATACAACAAGGTATGTCCGGACAGTATCCAGCCATGTAATATGAAATATATAGACAATTACTGAAGACAAAACAAGATACAAGAAACATTGTACATAGGACAATGATGCCTCAGTCCCCTTGAAAGTAGGCACTTTGGTACCTCACACCTTTCTCCCAGCATCTCTTAAACTAACCCAGGCATGTTCAACATTCTCAGGTATTTTGCTTGTTGTAGGCCTTCCAGAACGTGGATCACTTTCAACAGATTCTCAACCATCTTCGAAGCATTTGTGCCACATTCTTATTTGTGCTGCTCTCATTGCATCATCCCAAAAGTCTTCTGAATCACTGCAATAGTTTCCACGAAGAATGTTCAAGCTTAACACAAAATTTGATGCAGATTGGTTGCTCTACTTGCTCAGTCATTTTGAATGCAGAGGCCACACTCACTCAAAGCATCTAGAGCCCCACTGACTAGTACAGTGAAGGCATCATTGTTCACGCATGCGCATTACAGTCCACTCTTCTTGGCTGCCAGGTGACACTGATGTGGCACAAACCGTTCTCATTATATTAACAATGGTTGGATACTTTCTGGACAGACCTATTATTGTACAGGCAATAATAACTTGTATATGTTAGTTCATGTCCTTGAAAAGTTTGTTATAAAATATCCTGGAGTTAAATCTTTTATTATCTTGAAGCTACTCTTTTCATCTTTAGAATTGTTTTATATTTTGATGTCTTTTTTCCCTTTTCTATTGGGTTCCTTGCTTTCCTAGTCAATAATATATATACTATCTTAGTATAGCAAAAGGAAAAAAATAAGGACCACAAAGCAGTCTGTTTGAAATGATCATCACTAGAAGTCAGTAAAGTTTCCATATTTAATCTAGACTCAAGGATGATGCATTGTTTTCTCATATATAAAACGCAGAAGAAGAATGAGTGATTTCCAAAGACTCAGCTAGTTCAATTGTACCTAATTAGATTCTGGGTAAATTCTCCCCCCACCCCCACATCTGCCTGGAGACCAGCCCTCCTTTCTTTTTTAAAACTGACCAATTGATGCCATTGATTTAGGTGAAATTTTAGAGATAATTTAGAGTTTGGGGGTCTGTAGGCTGCTTATAGACACTTTTAAGCAAGTTTCTATAAGAAAAATGAACTTATACTACAGTTTGTGAGTTAGAAGAGATGAAAAAAATGAAGATCTGATCAGAGAGGTGGTTAGACCGTGACTTTTTACTTAATTTGACTAGTAGTATGATGCTTTGGAATATTGTTTGATTGGAATACCAGCAACTTCATTATCCTATCCTGACACTACTAGGAGGGTAGCACTGAAACAGCAGTTTTCTCTTAAAATACTTCTGTCAAACAGTGAGACCAACTCAGTGGCAACTATTAGAATTAAGAATGTTATTTTTCCTACTTAATTCATTTTTTATTTTACATTGCACCAAGAAATTCTCCATGAATTTAGAGGAGAGGTATAGGTGGAGCACAAAGTACAAAAAAGTAAGATCAAAATCATCAAGCCTTAAAAATGATTAATTTAAATCTTGTGGTTTACATGCATAAAAACTGACAGGGAGCAAACAGACCATAAACTTATTAAGTTTTTGAGGGAATGGTATTGACAAAGGAAATACAGAAATCTGTAATTTTTTCATCCCTAAAGCAATTTCCCAGTCCTCCAAACTTGTATCAGCAGCATGTGTGGACTACAAAAGCTGTGTAACCCCCATGGTGGAAAGATGCCCCAATGAATTCCTCAGGTGTGGATAAGGAGGATGAGGTGCAAGGCAGGCAGCACTTATACTCACAGAGGACAAGTGACAAGTGTATAATTCCTTGTGAAGACAACCAAATGTGCTAGACAAAGAATTCTCTAGAAAAGGAAACAACCATCATTGCTTCCCAGGGGGTTACTTTTTTTCCTCATTGTGATGGTTAATTTTGCGTGCCAACTTGACTGGGCCACAGGGTGCCTAGACACCCAGTTAAACAGAATTTCTGCATGTGTCTGTAAAGGTGTTTCCTAGAAGAGATTGGTATTTGAATCAGTGACTGAGTAAAGCAGATGGCCCTCCTCAGTGTGGGTGGGCATCACCCAATCCATTGAGGATCGGAATAGAACAAAAAGGCAAAGGGAAGTTAAAATTGCTCTCTCTGCCTGACTGCCTAGCTGAGACATTCATCTTCTCCTGCCCTTGGACTGGGATTTATAGAATTGGTACTCCTGGTTCTCTAGGCTTTGGACTTGGGCTGCAATTTATACCACTGGCTTTTCTGGGTCTTAAGTTTACAGATGGCAGATTGTAGGACTTCTCAGCCTCCATAATCACGTGAGTCAATACCCTACAATAAATCTCATTTTACACACACACATACACACATATATATATATATATACACACACAATGTATAGTATGTAAGTGTATAATATTGGTATGTGCTTATATAGGTGTATACTATTGGTGTGTGTACATATACATGTGTCTGTACATGTGTACATGTCTTTGGAGAACCCTGACTGATACACCCATCTCTCCTTTTTCATGTGAGTTTAATTGTTGGGATTATTTTCCATTGCAGCAATCTATACTGTGCTGGGAGCAGATAAAACTGTCTTGCACTTTATGTGACACTGGAACATAAGGAGCCATATCTAGGCCTGATGGAGAGAGCTAGGCATCGTCTTGGTATTCTGGAATGTGACCCAGTTTTCGTTTCTAGATGGGACTGTGAGAATGAGGGAAGTGTGGGGAGAGGGTGCATGTGGATATTTGAGTCACCAAGTGGCAAATGCATAGGCAGTGTTATCTGAACCACAGTATCAGTTCTTCCCTTATTTCCTCCCTGTGAGAGCTCTCCAGTGGTGGCTGAGCTCATCCTTTCCTGCTTGCAAGTTGGCACAGTAATAACATAGAAAGAGATTTGGTCTGTAAAAATTCAGGGTCCATACCAGCCTGGAAAGCCTCTTAAATGTTTGTTTATTTAACAGAAATATAAACCATTATCTTCTAAATATACTTCTATTTAGGCATATTTGTTTTTACTATTTTTTTTGCTTCTGTCCTAATCTAATCCTAATTAAATGTCATGCTAAATAATTACAAAAGGAGTTTAAAGTAATTTATTAGATGCATTAAACTGTGTACATTTTAAATTTAGAAGAAAAAGAAAGAAGAATCAAAATGCCAGAATAGCATAAATCTAGTGTTTTTTTATAAAAAAAAAATTAAAACTATATATTCTTGTGACAGGAATTAGACTCTTTATTTTCTGGGAGTTAGCTCCAAAAGTAGGATTTCACATTTTTATTGAAATTTACCTTCTCAGTCTGACACAGTTGAGTGTTCACCTAACATTAAGGAACACTGAAAACAAGGTCATAAAACTGAAAAGGGAAAACCTGATCAATGAAAGCATTCTTAATGTCTATGGTGCAAAGACAGAGTCATTTCAACAAGGAAAGTAACCCTCTTCTTTGTACTCAGCTCAGACAAGAATTTTTCCCTTGATGCTGATAATGACCTTAAGTACATAAACAAAAGTCTTAAAATATACCATCCTAATAAGCCAAATTACTTTAATAGGAGATATTCTTATATAGGCAGTTTTAGATATAGGCTTGTATAATCAAATCTAATCAAATATTAAATGACTGTAATTCTATGGAATAGAAGGTGCCTGACGCATGCTGGCATATTATTCTTTATTCAGTAAGTCAAAATTTCTAGGAACTAAGTTTAGTACTAGTATTGTGCTATTCTAAAAAATCAAATGCCTATAAGGGAAGCAAATCCAGCAAATAATTATAATCATCCCTTGTCATTTTTAATTTATTTTTAATTTCCAAGCAACTTCTAATAAAGACAAAATCTAGATATGTGATTACAACAGTCAAAACTTGTCTTTCTTTTAAATAATATTAGCAGTAAAAGATATATGCCGAGTATAAAAGAAATGAGAGAAATCCTATTTTATTAATAAAAAAATTGATCTAAACAAAGAATGAACCCATGAGCAGATACTTATTGGCTAAGGGTTTACACTACAATAATAGACTGTACTTTCTTTCTATTTGAATATGAAGCACTCTATTCTCCAGCCAATCATCATTTCACTGCATAGTAATCTCTAGATTTCAATATTTTATTTGTTTTTTGCTATTTACATTTTCCATCATTAAGTATCTTTTTAGTATTCTTTTCTGAGTAACAATACATAGTCTGAATAGCAATAAAACAATTTCATTTAAAGTTATTGAAAGAAAAATAGTATATAAGATGAATTTCTCATGGTGCTTTTCTCAAACCACTGAATTAGAAAATCTGGTTGTGTGCTTATTAGCATAAACCTTCATGATGGCAAGAACTCTGTGCTATCCCAAAACCTAATGTAGTGCATGACATTTTAACTAGCTCATGTCTACTGATCTAAAAAATTCAAAAGCGGGAAATAAAGGAAAGTAAACACTAATAAAAATGGAGTTTACATGCTGTTACTGTATTATATTGTAACTCATTTACTTTGAATGTTCATATTTAAATATTTGGAGAGAAGCTTTTGGGGCAGACTCAAGCTAAATAGGCTACTTCTAGTTTACTTTAACCTTTTGCTAGACAATCTCTTTCCAAATCTGTCGGTTAAGGGAAAGTAAAAACACATACATATACACTCACATACATAAACATCAAATATTGAAAAGAGAAAACTTTCTATTTTAGAGATCTATTAATACACTATAAAAAGAGTGCAGAAAAAAACAGCATGGAGAATTATACAACATTAGAGTGCTAGTGCTTTTCTTTGCAATCTTGTTTAGATATACTAGTTTAGTTGTGCTAATTAAATAGCATTATAAAATCTTATAAAATGTACTTTTTTATTCTTTTTAACAGAGAAAGATAGAAAGTTTGACAACTGCTGCTCCAAATCTTAATGACTGTTTCAAAAGAGGAAGAGACCAGAAGCATGGCAACATGAATGCTAAATCTTCATCAGATGTTGTAAAAGACCTTGAAAACCACTAATAATGTGAAAGCAGGCATTATGTTTTCCTTTTTATTTTTTGATCTTGCATTCAGCTTCTCTCTGCTGTGTAGCAGATGGCCTTGGGCTAACTGTTAGTGAATCTCTCCTTGACCTGCTCTTAGGCTGAGAAGTCTTCTGTGTGCAGAGGAGACAGCGCCAAGGCTAGTTTGCTTATGGATGCTCCACAACAGATAAGGCAACAGCCTTGGAAACAGCAGATGGCTGGAGCAAGCCTTGTGCCAACACATAATTACGACCCGGTGGGCCTGGGGGAACAGTTGTGTACATCTCAGAACTAGAACTAAATGGATCTATGTTTTTGCTTATTATTATTTTTCTTCCCCACTGATTGATTCCTGATAGGTCCATAAGAGTACAACAGAAGGAGGTGTCTACATGTTTGTGCTTGTATGTTTTAAGCCTTCAACAGACAGAATAGGAATCAGAGTAAAAGAAAGAGAGTTTGGCCACTTATAAGTAATAATGACCGTTTTGTGCCTATGGATTCTGAACCTCCTGTGTTTGATAATATCTCTTCTTCTTCAGACACAGGCTGCCCTTGTATTTGCTGACAACCAGCTATGTGGTTAACTCATGAAATAGAAAGCCAGGATATTTATCGTTTTCAGAGGTTTTTTTTTTTTCACATATGAAGGTTGATAAGAAACAGCTCTAAGAAAGCACAGCTGGTCTGTGATAGGACTCAGTGTGAGCAACAGAATCTCTATTCAGAGAGCAGCACAGGTTACTGCTGACAATCTGTAAATAGGTGTTAAGGTAATGGGAAAGACAACATTTCCACTTACGCTTTTATTGGATTCTAGCCTTAGGGCCATATCATCTCATGAATTCCACAGAATATAGGTGAGATAAACAGCAGCACTGAGGTGTTGTCAACATAATGAGGTAACTTCGCTTTCCCTTGATGTTTTAAGCAACAAAGAGACATTTTTCAGAGATTACAGAGAAGATTGGTTGCAAGAGATTTCTCCCCCACCATTTACTTATTTGAATCTTGTTATCATTTATTAATGATATTATTGTAGTAGATTATTATAAGATTGGCCAACTATGTCAAACTTCCTTGTGTCCATGCCCCTCTGTCTCCCTTGTCACACTGTATTTGAGCTTGGCCCATGCAGCAGTAGCAGGCATGACACACGGGGCAACTTGAATAGCTTTGCATATTGAGGCTTGGTATCTCCTGCTACACTTGGTAGCACTGCACCATCACTATGTGAAGAAACCTGGGAAGTGACCTGGTGAACGAGTGACCACGTATAGAGAGAGCCCCAGTCATCCTAGCTGTGGGAGACGAGACCAGGCAAACCACCAAGTCCAGACAACCCACTAGCTGACTGGAAAGCATGAGTGAGTACAGCCAGATCAAAACTGCACAGGTGATCTGCAGACTCATGAGATGACAAATGATTACTGTTTAAGCCACTTAATTTTGGAGTGATTTGCTATGTAGCATTAGAAAAAAATACATTTCTGAAGAAGAAATAAAGCATATACACCAAGTCTCCATCTCAGGATCACTTGATCAAAGTTGAAAAATTGGTATTTTTCTAAAGCAGTAATATGTTTTTTAATTGAACCTTTCCTACTCACAAGGAAAAGCTGAAAATGTAGTGATCACATCATATATAATAGAGATCCTTGTTTGGACAAATAATTGGATGATTGAAAAAAGAAGGGTTTTTTTTCCACTGGATATATTTATTTTGCATCACTCCCTTAGTTTAACTACATCAACACTCGCACTTCTTAACTTTACAACATCCTGATGGATTAATCAAATCTAATAACAATGCTAAGAGCAATCTATTTATGCCCTTGCTTTCTAGGGCTAAATACATAACCAGCTATATTCAAAGGAAAAACTTTCATTAGGCACCTATGTTTCTGCATTTTGGTGTTATTGCCAATGAAAACATGAGGTGTAATTATATTTTTTTAAAAGTTCTGCATTTTATTTACAAAACTATAAGACTAATATTATTAGAGGAAAAAAATTTTCAATAGAATATTGAGTCCTGGGACAGCACTGATCTAGACTTCTTTCATTTAGGGTCAGGACTGTAATAGAAATTTTAAGTTTTCTGCATTAACTTAAAACATTTGTTTAATTAGATGGATATTTTAAAGGAGAAGAAAATTCTAACCAATGAGGGATTTAGTTTATGTCATTCCTTTTATTTAAATGTAAGATGTTTTGCATAGGTATGGCACAGAAATATAATAATAGCATTTAAAAATAATCCCACTAGCATTGAAACAGGTTAGCTGTCCGAGAAATTACTCACCCCATAATCACTGTTAGACATTCTCATCCTGTCCCACAATTCAACATGAACACTTGCTCTCCCAAAATAATTTGGAGTGTGTTTTCTTTCAGATCACTATTCCTAAATCACACAGTGATAAAATATTAAAACAATAATGTTATGACAAAATCACTGCCATCGAGACTAAGCCTAGGTATTGGGACTAAGAAATGAAAAATGAAACATCCTTTTCGAGTTCTCTAGCAAAAGGCTTCTAAAACTTCATTGTACATATGAATCATGGTAAAAAGATTCTGATTCACTAAATATGAAATGAAGCCTGAAATTACACATTTCTAACACACTCCCAGATGCTATCTATAGCTAAACTCTAGCATAACCACCTTCCTCTTTTAACATTATGGAAATAGACAACCACAGGTTCTGCCAAATATCAGCCAATGGTTTCTTGAATTCCTTAAAGTGTGAGTATATTTTTCTTTCATTCTAACATACGTAATTAGTAGCCACTGTTGTAGAAAGAAATGGTCTAAAAATCTAGTGAAATGTAACAAATGAGTATGAATCTGATATTTAAATTGCTAAAATCTGACAAAAATGGAAAACTTAATTGCCATCTTTGAATAAAGTATTAAGATAAAAAGAGAAATGCACTTAGTTGATCTTCTTAAACATATCAGTCATTAAAATTATCAGAAGCAAATATTATTAATATTGACTTAGTATTGAACGTGCCAATGATTTCCGAATGTATGTATGCAAAATGAAATAAAGCATTAATATGTCAAATGATTTTTCCATATTTTACATATCCGTATTATATTGCTCATGTGTGATGTATGATGAGGCAATATTTATACACATTTATATTATACAATAGAGGCTTGGGAAAGAATTTAAATATAATTATGAAAAGAAAATATGTACCACAGAGCCTCCAAAAATGGTCTGCACAAAGCTGAAGCAATGTTAGTGAGATGAAAACTTCAGTTGAATTCTAAGAGAATATAGAAGCAGCAGAGAGGTAGAAAGTAAGAAAGAAAAGATCTAGAATTAACTAAATTCTTTTTAATTGAAACACCAAGGAGGAAACAGAGAGAAAACAAGAAAAACATTTGAAAAAAATAATGGCTGAATATTTCCAATAACTGAGGAAATAGAATTGAGTTGAGGTAAAGAGATAAGTACAGATTATGATTTAAAAAGCAGGAGGAAAGAGAAGAAATGCTATAATAACATAACTTTCACATCTGAATCCATTAATGAACCTTCAGTTTATATAAGAAAAGCCTGAAATGCCTAAAATGCATCAGAATAAAATAAAAATCATTTATAAATGAAGGGTTATACTGAGACACATTTACTCTTTAGTAATAATATATGAATTTCAAAGTACTGCATTTCTGTGGTAGACATTTTATTTAATTCAAATGGTTTTAGACAATACACTCAAACTTGCCTGAAGAATTCCTTTGAAATGTCTTAATTTTTTTTTTTCCTGGAAAGTATATAATGTGACTCTTCAGGGAATTTAAGATTGGCATTCTGAAAAATGTGGCCGGCGAGAGAGATGTGGATGTCAAGCTGCACGTACTCAGACAGTTGTGTGTGTGTGTTTGTATGTCTGTGTCCCAGCCTCCCAACAGTTTTGGGTACAATGTCTGCATGTGATATTAATGATGCCTCTTCAGTATCTTCCAATGATCCCTGTATGCTGAATTTTCACTGTGGGTTACGGGGAAAAAAAAACTAAAATAATTTCCCCTTAGTAGAGATTCTCTTGTCACCATTGTGGGCAACTGGGGCTGATTCTTGCTGGGACCCTCTGAAAAACATGTAACGTGTTACTCAGAATTGTCTCTTGGAAGGACCAAAGGAGGAAAGAATTAGCCACTGACTTCTATTCCCCATTAACGAAGACTGTCCCATGGCTGTTAACCCTTTCACTTCCAGGCTGCGCGTGCATGCGCGTGCCTTGCCAAGATGTCCGTGAAGGACCAGAGAATGCGGTGCGGCTGAAGCAAAGAGTTAACAGGTTACACCTATGTGAAGCTCATTGCCTCATCAATGATTGGAGTAAAAAGTAGGTGGAGGCCGGGCGCGGTGGCTCACGCCTGTAATCCTAGTACTCTGGGAGGCCGAGGCAGGAGGATCGCTCTAGGTCAGAAGTTGGAGACCAGCCTGAGCAAGAGCAAGACCCTGTCTCTACTAAAAACAGAAAGAAATTAGCTGGACAACTAAAAATATATAGAAAAAATTAGCTGGGCATGGTGATGCATGCCTGTAGTCCCAGCTACTCGGGAGGCTGAGGCAGGAGGATTGCTTAAGCCGAGCAGTTTGAGGTTGCTGTGAGCTAGGCCAACGCCATCACACTCTACCCAGGCAACAGAGTGACCCTCTGTCTCAAAAAAAAAAAAAAAAAAAAAAAAAAAAAGTAGGTGGGGAGGATATAAAGTAGACACTAGAAATATCCAATCCCATGACAAACATCGCCTCCCTCCCACTGCCAGTGTCATTATTGTCATCATTAAGATCACCATCACCATCACCATCTTAATATATAGGAATACCTTATTGACAAATTGGTTATTGTTATTTCTGAATATTACAAAGGTTTTAGTTACATAAATTGCTTTTGTACTGTGACAATTTTAGAGTCCCTTTAAGGGGGAGGCAAGTCACAGTTTGCTTTCAGCAATTATCTAGTATGAGGGTGTAGTGTATGTGGTTGCTGAAACATCCCTAGAAAAATTACTTCTCCCTGAAAGCTCAAGAGTAACAGAAATTTTTCGAAGGTATTCCTGATCATTCTGATGCAAGAGACACATAGAAAATTCTTTGAGTAATAACCATGACATATAGTAGTTAAAGGAAGCAGTTGGTTAGCTCTTCTTTGAACTAGCTTAAAAAAAAGTTGACCTGAAACATCTACATTTAATGATGAATGTCCTTTGAGAAGCATCACTCAAAAATAACCTCTTGTCCCTTCCAATGGTCATATTTACATATACAAGAAATTCAGTACCACCCAGGACCTTCAGCCTCAAAAAAGGAGTATAGCATAGTGAAGGAAAAAAAAAGAAACTTTTTAGGTTCAAATAGTATGGCTCTTAGGCTTTTTAATTTGGGGCATCATATATATTAGTTTTTGTTCTTTAAGCTCCATATTCTAATCTTTATTTTTTTTCTTCCCAGCTCTTCCATGGAACATATTCTAATCTTTAATTTAGAGATAGCAACTACAATTTCATGAGATTGTTTTTGGAATTAAATGAGATGTTCACTTGGTAACAAATAGGTCCAACAATATTAGATATTGAACCTACAAATAATAATAATGGTAATAATAATAAATGAATGCTCTGCCCTGACTTTGAAAGACTCACAGTGTGTATTTAATGCTTATACGTCAGCACTGGCATGTGGAACACACCAATTTTATTAAGTTACTTCTATTCCTTCTCAGTCATTATAGCTCAGGCTAAAAAAGAGGCAGTAATTTTTCTTCACTTTGCATTTATTTTTTTCAGCTCAATGACAATTAGTCCTCTCACCAATTTCAAGGCTTTTTATGCTCCCCTATTTAATTTTTATTTTGTTTCTTTTTCTTGCAATTTTTTCCCAGTTTAGCAGGAAAATTAAGAATGACCCTGAGCATAACTAATAACATTATACAGTAGGATGAGAAATAACCAAGTAGTAATATTAAGTCTAAAGAGGTAATAGGAATATAAATGCAGAAATAACTCATTTTGAACTCGAATGATTAAACTAAATCATTTCTTTCATATTACATATGAATTTGATTGAATTGCTTACTTTTATGAACCTATTGATTATAAAATTTGGTTCATTAGGTTCTATGTATTTGACTCAATTACATACCTTTTAATTTTGCTTTAACTCTCCAAGCATTAAGAAGAATAAAATTTCTGACAGATGAAAGAGCTTAGATCTATAACATCAGACTTTCAAATGTTAGATGTTACTGTGTAGCAGGTTTTAAAATATTCACACCACAAATAAAAACATGATGTGCTAAAATATTTGTGTGTGATTGAATTTTAATCTATCTAAAATAAGACACAGTTCTTTTTAAACACAAAATAATAAGGTTCTTCATACAAATTGATCTTCTTTTTACAGAGAAAGGAGAAAAAAAGAATGAAAGGTGTTAGAAACACTTGCAAATAAACAAGGATACTAGAAAAATCCTAAATAATTTATTCCCAAAGAACAAAAAGAATCTTGAAAGAAAAAGGGTTCATGTAGTTTACTTTGCGAATACTTCTTTTTCTATGAATATGGCTACTAGGATAATAGACTTCTTTTGCATTCTTGTTAAATACAGCAATGTATTCCGGGGAAAAAAATCCCTATTCAATACATGGTGCAGGGAAAATTGGATAAGCACATACAGAAGATTGAAACAGGATCCATATCTCTCACTATTCACAAAAATTAATTCAAGATGGATAACAAACATATCTAAGACATGAAACCATAAGAATTCTAGAATAAAATACTGGAAAAACTTTTCTAGATATCAGCTTGGTCAAAGATTTTATGAAGACCCCAAGGGCAATCACAGCAACAATACAAATAAATAAATGGGACTTGATTAAATTAAAAGGCTTCTTCACAGTCAAGGAAACAATTAATAGAGCAAATAGACAACCTACAGAATGGGAGAAAATATTCACATCTTATACATCCAATAAAGGGATAATAACCAGAATCTACAAAGAACTCAAGCAAATCAACAAGAAAATATCGAACAACCACATTAAAAAGTGGGCAAAAGATACAAACAGAAGCTCTTCAAAAGAAGATACACTAATGGCCAATAAAAATATGAAAAAATGCTCACCATCACTAATCATCAGAGAAATGCAAATCAAAACTACAACGAAATATCACCTAACCCTGAGGAGAATGGCTTTCATCAAAAAGTCCCAAAGCAATAGATGCTGGCTTGAATGTAGAGAGAAAAGAACACTTATACGCTGTTGGTGGGACTACAAACCAATGCAACCTTTATGGAAAATAGTATGAAGATTACTCAAAGAACTAAAAATGGACCTATCAAGCCCACTACTGGGTACATATTCAAAGGAAAAAAAGTCATATTATCAAAAAGACACTTTCACTAGAATGTTTACTGCAGCACAATTCACAATCAGAAAGATGTGGAATCAACCCAAGTGCCCATCAATTCATGAGTGAATTAATAAAATGTGATATATGTACACCATGGAGTATTACACAGACTTAAAAAATGAATTAATACCTTTTGCAACAATCTGGATGGAACTGTAGACCATCCTCCTAAGTGAAGTATCACAAGACTAGAAAAACAAACATCACATGTACTCACTATTAAATTGGAACTAACCTATCAGCACTCATGTGCACAGATGGAAGTGAAACTCAAGGGAAATTATACAGGTGTGAGGGGAGAGGAGAGAATAGGTGAAATCATACCTAACGGCACAATGTACGATACCTGGGCAATGGGCACACTTACAAATCTGACACAAGCAGTACAAAAGCAATCCATGTAACCAAAACATTTGTACCACTGTTATATTATGAAATAAAAAATAATAATGTATGTTCTTATAAGTACCAGGGAATAGAAATGTACATAACAAATACTGCTATACTTTAAGTTCTCTAAACTGCTGACCTAACTTGAGATATAAAAATGTATATCATATACAAGGCATATTATCACACATTTTTAAAGAAACATTCAATGGGAATTATAACAGCAATTTATAGTAATTTTTATTTCTTATTAAAGCAGTTGAAATAAATAAGACCAATAAAAAAGAAAAAAGAATTGACAAAACAACTTATATAAAGAGAACAACTAAAGAGAATGAATTACATATACCATAACTTGTGTGTGTGAGTGTATATCTCTTTTTTCTTTATCTAATATTTTTCTACTGGCACTTAAAAAATAGTTGAGATATATATATGTGAAATAGGAAACACATGGAAACAAATGGAAGAGCAATAGTATTTTTAAAAAAATTTTAAAAATTAAGAATGGGATTTCAACCCTTCAATATTCTATTTTCCTGACAGCAAACTTTCAACACAAAAATCTGTGATAGAAATAAATCAAGAATAAATTTTATAAATCTATAGATAGAACTTATATAAAGGTAAAGTGCATTTAAATTGACACATTGTAATTATGCATAATTATGGAGTACAATTTGATGTTTTGATACATATATGTTGTCTAACAATCAAATCAGGGTATTTAATATATCCATCACCTCATGTACTTATCATTTCTTTGTGGTGAGAACATTCAATGGCCTTTCTTCTAGCTGTTGCAAATAAAAAATAACCTACTGTTAACCATCCTCACTCTACGATGTGACAGAACAGTGGTGCCCAACCTTTTTGGCACCAGGGACGGGTTTCATGGAAGACAATTTTTCTGTGGATGGTGGGGAGCAGAGATCAGGTGGTGATGCAGTGGAGACCTGCTATAAATGCAGATGAAGCTTCCCTCACTTGATTGCCACTCACTTCCTGCTGTGTTCCCCCCCACCACTTACTGTTTCATAGAAGACAATTTTTCCACTGACAGTGGAGAGGAGTGAGGGGCATGGAGCTCTGTGGCCTGGTCCCTCTAACAGCCCAAAGACCGCTATGGGTCAGCAGCAGCCCAGGGTTTGGGGGCCACAGCAATACAACACCAAAACTTATTTCTCCTATCTTACTGTAACTTTCTGCCCACTGATCAACCACCCCCCACACATTCCCCGCTCCCTTCTCCTCCCCAGTCTCTGGTAATCACTGTTCTATTGTCTGCTTCTGTGATATCAACCCTCTCTCTCTTTTTTTAGATTCTACATATGAGTAAGATTATGTGGTATTTGTCTTTCTGTGTCTGGCTTATTTACCTAACATAATATCCTCCAGGGTCATCCATGTTGTCACAAATGACACGATTTCATTCTTTTTCATGGGCCAGTAGTATTCCATTGTGCATACATACCATGTTTCCCTCATCCATTCATTCATCATTGGACACTTAGGGTTGATTCCGTATCTTGGCTATTGTAAACAATTCTGCAGTAAACATGGGAGGGCAGATATCCTAGAAGTACTGATTTTATTTCCTTTGAATATATGTATGCTCAATAGTGAGACTGCTGGATCATATAGTAGTTCTATTTTTAATTTTTTAAAGAATCCTATATTGTTTTCCATAATGGTTGTACTAATTTACAATCCCACCAACAGTGTGTTAGTGTTCTCTTTTTTGCACATCCTTGCCACTACTTGTTTTATTAATGTTTTCTTTCATTTTATTTATGTTCATTTCGATTTCTTTCATCAATGTTTTATTGTTTTCAGTGTAGAGATCTTTCACCTCCTTGGTAACTTTATCACTAGGTATCTTATTATTTTTGTGGCTACTATAAATGGAATTGTGTTTTGATTTCATTTTTATGTAGTTCACCATTAGCATTTAGAAATGATACTAATTTCTCTATGTTGCTTCTGAATCCTGCAACTTTACTGAATTTATTAGTTCTAACAAGTTTTCTGGTAGAGTCTTTAGGATTTTCTATATATGAGATCATGTCATATGCAAACAGGAACAATTTGTTCCTCCTTTCCAATTTGTAAGCCTGTTATTATTTTCTTTTGCCTAATTATTCTGGCTAGGATTTCCAGTACAACGTCTAATAGGAGTGGTGAAATTGCACATTTTTATCTTATTACTGATCTTAGAGAAAAAGCTTTCAGCTTTTCTACATTCATTATGATGTTAATGGTGGATTTGTAATTTATGGTCTTTATTGTGTTGAGGTTCATACCTGGTATACCTAATTTATTTATGTTTTTTTTTTACAGTATACATTTTAATATTTTTCTGACTTTTTAAATATTTATTCATTATGTATGCAAAACATTTTAATATACTTTTTACAAAACCAATCAGACAGGGAATAAAAACAATAATGACAAAAAGGTGGCATAGGATTCTGTCGTTAATTGGTTTAAGCAGAAAGGTACTATTATTTGTTGCTTGTTTGTTTCAACAAATGAACTCAATTTCGGTATGGACTAAGTTGTTGAAAGGAATCTATATTTTCTCATGCAAATCACTGTAATCAAAATTCTTGGAAAGCTTCACTGGATAAAGGTGACGTCACTATGTTTCTGTTAATTGCACTACTAAGGATAGCATGCCTTAAAGATCTTCCATCTGTTGGACTGAACCTAAGACAATTCCTTAACATATTGTTAGAAAATCAATATTTATTTATTTATTTATTTATTTATTTCAGAATATTACAGGGGAACAGTGTTTAGGTTACACATACTGCTTTTGCCCTGCCCAAGTCAGAGGTACAAGTGTCCATCCCCCAGACAGTGCATACTGTACCCATTAGGTGTGAATATACCCATCCCTTCCTGCAACCTCCCACCTGCCCTACTCTGGAAGAATATTACTATCATATGTGCACATAAGTGTAGATCAGTTAATACTAATTTGATGGTGAGTACATGTGGTGCTTGTTTGAATCATGAGGGATATTGCATTTTGGCAATTTCATTTTCTGTCTATTAGAATGATCATTTGGTTTTTTCTTTCTTTCTGTTAGTGTGATGCATCACATATTTTGATTTGTGTATGCTGAACCGTCATTGCATCTCTATGATGAATGCCACTGGATCACACTGAATGATCTGTTTAGTGTGCTGATCTAAAGTACATGCAATTAGAGTCATAGAAGCAGAGGAGATGTATATATGGGGCAGAAAAATATCTGAGAAACAGTCACAAATTTTTCAAAACTATTGAAAGTTATCGACCCACAGATTGAAAACCCAAGTAAATTCAACACACACACACACACACACACACACACACAGGCACATTATAGTAAAAGTTTTACAAAGCGAAATATTGTTCCTCAGTCTTTTGGCTAAAATCAAGTATAAGAAACAAAACAAATAAAAAAATCTTTAGAGTAGCCAGCCTAAAAAGAAAATTAACTACTTTTAAAGAAATAACAATTAGAATGCTGGCTGACTTTATATCGAAAGCCACATAAAGAATTCAATAAAAACATATTTTAAAGTACTTTCCAATGGGACAAAAAGGCTTTTTTATTAAAACTTGCTGACACTACTAGCTATATATGGGAAGCAATTAATTATGACTGTTATGCCATAGCATTCACAGTAAGTAATTTGTATATTATCAAAAAACTAAATGCAAAAGAATAAAGCTTCCAGATGAAACCAACAGTATATGTTGATGGCTTTTATTAAGGCAAAGCAAACTTGAACATAAATAATTGTATTGAATTTAAAAATACATATGGAAATATGTATACATATTCATATATACACATATGCATAAATATGTATTCACATATACCCATATATGTACATATGTATGCATTCCAATTTAATTTTAAAATTTGCTCAGCAAAAGGCGTGCTAAGAAAATGTACAAGCAAACAAGACTGGAAAAAATATTTCTGACGAAAGACTTGCATCTAACAAATATAATTTGATAACAAAAATACAACAGTTTAAAAGTGTTCTTTTACTTGTACAGTCACTAAAGAATGTAGGGTATTTCAATGGGTAAAAATGTGTTCAAAGTCATTATAATCAGGAAAATTATATTAAGCCCATAATGGGAAACCACTACACCATCACCAGAAGAGCTAACAATTGATAATTCTTATTATTCTAAGAGCCAGAAAAAAATTTCAGCAATGGGAAATCTCATGTTTTTTTCCTAATGGGAATACAGAAGCTCTTTGAAAAATGGTTTTACAATGTCTTATAAAGTTAAATATACATCCTTCCATTGATCCAGAAATTCCAATTTTAGGTATGGATCACAAAGAAATGACTGTGTATGTCCACAAATACTGTAGAATAGTAATTCCCAACCTTTTTGGCATCAGGGACCAGTTTCATGGAAGACAATTTTTCCATGTACCAGGTGGGGGTGGGGGTTGTGGGGGTGGTGGGCGGGGGGAGATCCGCTAGAAGGCCAAAGAACCTTTAAATGGGAGCAAAAGGTATATGCCCAGACTGTGTCAGCCAAACAGGTAAATTTTACCTAATATAAATTGTGCATTATCAAAATGAACAAAAATTAGCTGCCTTCAGTATCTTTATTACTCATACCTAACTTGTAAAAAAGTGTATATATATGCACATAAGAGTTTTACGTCTGTATCTCCAATGTTGAACTTATGTGATCTAGCTCTATATTTGTATGTAGATTCATATTCATAATCTAGCTAACTAAACACTATAATCTTTTATATTTTATTAAAATGTCACTTAAATCCATTAAAGTGTTCTGGAGAAAATATGGTTTATCATATTTATTACTCCGTATGGACTTGTTCGGTCATCTATTAATGAGTTAACATGGAAACAACTAAAATTATTCACAAACATATATTGTGCTTTTTAAAGCTAGCCCTAAAAAAGCATTAATTGGATGTTCATTGCCATTGCTTAGCTGACTAAAGGTCCAGAAATTCCCAAACCATGAGTTAAATGAATAAATTATTGGTAGAATTATTTTTAGCTCACAAATGATTAACTAGAATGTTGAACTCCTATGAGCATTAAAATATACAAAATATACTAGAATCTTGGAAACATGGCATAAAATATAGCTCTAGGAATTACATTTTTCTGGTTCTTTCCTTTCGTGAAATTATCTTTTTAGATAAAATTTTGTCATGATATTCAAGTAATTAGATTTTTCAACTTTATAAATAAGATTCCTTGGTTATAAAATATTAGTGTTGGGATTATAATATCCAGTGGTTATGGAAAAAATAACATTTTAAAGTTTATCTTGTAGACTTTATGATTTTGAAAATTAAAATTAGCTAATATACATGTACATGAATTTCATAAAAATATATAATAATTACCTTATTTCATAAATGAAATTGAGTTCTTTTTTTAACAGCAATATTTTTCATGATATTTTTTGGCAACATTACAGGTAAGAATAAAAGTAATAGAGTTTTTAAAACATTGTGGTATTCACTTAATCTCTAATCAACCTCAAAAATGTTTTTGAACCTTAGTTCTGAACACTCCATGCTTCCATTTATCATCCTGCCACCAAATGGCAAACCAATATCTAATTTTAAATATTTATTAATGATTAGCTCAGTTTCCTTTTAGGTACTTTTGTTTTCTTCCTTCTCAAATGTAACTGTTATTTTTTTACAAGAGATATCTGAAATTTATGATGAAAAACAAGAAATTTCTTTATTACAATTAATAAAATTCCTACCATTAAACCCATATGAGATGTTAATAGTGGCTCATGGTGAGAGTGACCTGAAAACTTAGATAATTTTGTTTTCTTTTTTTCTCATGTAAAAGGAAAAATGAGCTTAGAGAAGATTAGTGAAATTGGCATAGTAAAACAAGAAAATTTTGTCTGTGCACTTAAAAATCTTCAAGATATATGAGTACCTCAATAACATACTGTAAATAATTATATGTTGTCAACCTCTACTTTGAAAGAGGTGGTATTTAAGTTGTAAATAAATTGCTATGCTTTAGATATACTGAATGTATCATGAACAGCTATGAGGAGAGTAGATGTCATTTTATTGTGGGCAATGCTTAAAACATGAACACTGAAAATAATTTTGAGTTACAGAATTTGATTTTATATATTGAGTTATGACGTTTCACCATGACTACTTTTGAACTTATATTAATAAAATTGAAAATATACTTTTTCTCAGGAATGAATTAAATTAAACCATGAGCATGGGAAGTTTAACAAAATATTTATTACATGGCATTAAATCTTTTCTTTTGAGTAAGCATCCAATGTCCATAGCAGGTAAATAACGCAAATATTTTTTGTTACTTCTATAAGACCAACACATGTGTACAGTGTAAGAAATGTATGATGAAAAATGGTGTATTTTAGATATGAGTATTTATATAATGTGCTAGATTTAATATAATTCATAAATACCTTTTCATAAAATTTTCCATAATAATGGTTACTCTTTCATTACTTTATTCTAGTTATAATTAATTTCATTCTTTGTGTTAATATGCCACTCAATTCAGGACATTTTAAGTAAACCTCTAGGAAAATAATTTTGCTTTTACTACCACTTTTAATAACGAAAATGATGATAAAAGCTTTTCAATAATGTATTAAGCACATACTCCATATTTTGAAATTTTGAATTTTGTATGAAAGAATGTAGAAACTGCTCACATAAATAAATATATTTTAGAGAAATGCAGAAACTTCTCATGAATTATTTATAGAGCATTCTCTACTAGTACTGAATATATTTCTTATGACTAGGTCTTCTATTATCATAATGCAATATAAACTGGTTGTGATTTTGATGGAAACTGACTCTGTAAGAGTTGACTTAATACCTCCCTCCATAATTTTAAGTTAAGTCTCATAATTTGTAATTTATATTTATTTAAAAATGCTTTATCACTAGACTACTTGAATATTGTGCAAGAAAGGGTGAGTTTAGCAGTTCTGGATTGCCCAAACCCCACATATTCTGAAGTTCTTCAAGACTGGCTCTTGACAAGCTACTGTGACATGACCTCTGAGCCCATGGAATATATTCACTGATAAGAGTGTCTTTGTACACCTGAGCACTTGGATTATGTGAGATAGTTTATGCTAACAATGTGATTATGGCAAATGGCTGTCTTTGTGTGCCCTGGGCTTTAGGCCATGCCGTAATCAGTTTGAGTGCTGAGGGAGGAGGGAAGTGTACCAAATATCTCAGGCCCAGTCACAAGTTTATGCCATGAGTATGTGACTGACTTAAGGCTCAGGTGAGCTCTCCTGCACAGAAGCATCAGGTTCACCCAAAAAGAAATAGGTATATGGCACGTCTATAGAAAGCATTAGAAGGTTGCAAATTTTCACTTACTCTTGCATGGTACTGGAATATCAGAATGATTTCCCATGTGAATGAGAGATCCATGGAATGTAGGAAGAGAAAGCGTGCTCTAACAGTGGTCTTTGAAGTATTGAGAAATTGATAAACTGTTACCAAAAAAATGATGGGTAGATGAAATTGAGTTAAAGATTACCTATGCTTTGGTAATGTATGAGCCTCTAGGAATTTTATGCAACTCCAGAGAAAATGGAGATAATTAACTGTTGATCCCAAAGCCTTAACTGTTTAGAATATATATTAAATGTTTCCTATTAAAATTTACTATTGTGTCTAGAACGAATCTGTTTTCAAAAAAACTCAGAAGCATGAACATTTTGATTTTTCCTTTGCTTTCTAGAATCTAAATATAATGAAAATTTTTAAAATGACAATCTACTAGAAGGCAAAATCGCTTCAACTTCAAAACAACTAACACACTTTCTGGGGTTTATTTTTGTAGGAAGTTAGTAAAGGCAATGTGATTTTCGACTATACAAATGGCTCTAAAAATTGAAATATTAGTCTTAACCAAAGTGTAGTTTTCTTTTAAGAAGTTTATAGCAACTAATAATCTTTCACAGTTAACATAGTCTAAGTTTGAAATGTTTATTATGTTCATGCCACCAAGATACCCAACATTTATTTTTCCAAAACTGTATATACTAAGAAAATTGTATTCAAAATGAGATATACATTTCATTTTGCAAAATGGCCTTAAATGTACCCTTAAGTATGTGAGCCATGCTATATTACACATTTGTCAAAGTTTCACAGAACACAAATTATTTAAATAACCCTCAGTTTCTAAATATGCAGCAGAGATAAATAAGTAATTTTACTACAGGCAACATTTTTATAGCCCTCCCACTGTCTGACAGCTGGACCTCTTTAATATCCCAAACCATAACTGATTGGCTAATGCCACCTGTTCAGCAAAAATTCAAAAGCCATTCATTTGTATAAAATAAATAAGCACATAAAATATACATACTCTTCACAGAATATATAAAAAATATGCTCCAATGAGAAGTACAAGTAGAAAATATAGGAAAAGGGAGCCATGAGTGTGATATGTAATTTTGTAAAAACATCTGATATTTTATAGGAGAACAGACATAGAACATTTTCCAAATAATTTTACTGATAATATTGTATTAGTAAATAAATAAAATATAAGAATACTGCTATTAAGAAACATATATCTGAGGAAACATGTTCCGTTTTCCAAAAGAAGTGAGAGACAAAATCAAGAGATAATGTTTAAAATAATTAAGTCAAGTAAGAGAAGAAATACTAAAAAAATAATAAACAGGAAAATATTTTTAAATGTTTATAGAAAATGAAAACCATGAAAATGTCAAAGAAGTTTTGCAGTGAATGGCTTCTTTGATTTCATGTTAAGAGCTCATTAACTGCTATTTAAATCATCTATAATTTTTGATATTAAAAAGGGAAATTCCAAGCATTAATTTTTGTAAGGGTATTTTATTGTAAAAGTTTTACAAAACACAAACATTATTTCAAACTACAAAATGTGTTCTACTTGGTGAAGCAGTACCATCAATGGCCATGAGAAATAACTAGGTACTCTCACTGCATTCCACTTCCTTTAAAAGAAAACTCAGTAAACATATGTTAATATATGTGGCTATTAACATATATATTATATGTGTGTGTATATATGTGTGTGTGTGTATATATATGTGTATATATATATGGGTCTACAAAGCCTCATACTTTAACACTAGATGCAGATATAATTTTTAAATCAGAATGTTTTTGTATTTTAAAAATGTAAGTAATAAGTGTATGTAATTTATGATGTATTAATATAATATCACTTTCAGGGTCTAGGAAAACACCCTTCCATCAAACATGTTCACATTTCTTCAAGGATGTTTATGAATAGTCACAATATGTAGAATAAAAATACATTAAGTTCAAGTCAAATCAAATTTTTAACATCAGTATGAATTTTTGTTTTGATCATAAATTGTTTGTTTTCAGATTTTCAGATGAAGGATTGTGAGACTGGATCTATGAAGTAGTCTGTTTCTGTTTCTACTCACCCCTCATTTTTGAAATACATACCTGTGTGTACACACACGTAAATAGCAAAATAAAAATACATATGTATATATGTATATGTGGGTATGTATATGTGTGTATATATAAGTGTATATATATACATATATATTTTTATTTTGCCATTTACACTTAATTTATCCTTGAGTAGTTAACACTATATAGTTAATGTGTGTTATACACAGTAATAACTGTAATGCAAGAACAAAATAAAATTATAAATATCCACATTTTAGAAATAATGTTAAGAAAACAAATTATTAGTGATACCAATCTCAGACAAATACGACTTTTGCTCATAACAGTAATAGATTGTAGGAGAACAGGTCCCCAGATGGCCTTGGCTAACCCAGCTCTTGCCTCTCCTATTCAGAATTCTTGAAATGCTTTTAGTTTTTAGAAGAACCACAAAATACACCAAGAATGCAACATCCTGAAATAAGGAGAAAATAGAACATCCTAGGATACGTCCTTATTCTTCACTGAACAGGATATTCTGGAACACTTGATATCAGTGAGCCAAGTAGCACCCACAGGATAGAACTGCAGGGCAGAGTGCTTTTAGTTATTTTATCTCAGAACTTCAAAGATTATCATGACTAGCAAGTGATTTTAATAAACAGGATCAAAAAAATATTCCCAAACGCATTGAAGTATAATGTCTTTCTAATGTAACAATATATATGAATTTAGGGTGTTCAGGGCAGAAATACATTACTCATCAGGAGAAACAATGATAATAAGAGATAAATTGTTTCTTTTGTTTGCTATACCCTAGAATGTTGTCCCAGCCTGAAAGAAAAAGCCTTACCAGTACCCTGCTCATATTCTACCCAGCACGAAGGAGAAAATAATAGAAGTTAAGAACGAATAATTTTAAGAGAGTGAGACAAAAGCTGATTACCTCACCGTATTGAGAACTCAATCACATGATCAGACTTTGTTGCAAACAAGTCTGGGAATCTAACCAGCTGGCCAAACATATGCTTTCCTAAAATTGCAGGCATGGGTGATAGTTATGTGATAACGATGGTGATCTAAAAGGGAGAATGAGAATGTGCTAAAGATGCATCCTGAGCAATATTCTGTAGTTTGTCATGCATAAATATTATTAACATTATTTCAGTATTTATAATTGTTGAGAAGTTGACTATTTGTCTAATTGCCATTCTTACATAGGTAATTTGACATGGATATTTGTCTGTAATATGCTGCGCCTTTACTATGATAAATTTTTGGTACGGATTCCTTTTAATTTTTATTTTTATTTATTTATTTTTATTTCAGCTTATTATGGGGGGTATAAAAGTTCAGGTTATGTATATTGCCCATGCCCCCTCCCCCATTCCCCCTGAGTCAGAGCTTCAACCATGTCCATTCCCCAGACAGTGCGCATCACACTCATTATGTAGGTATGTACCCATCCCCTCTCCCCACCCCCTACGTCTGTCCGATACCCAATTGGTGTTATTCCCAAATGTGCTCCTAGGTGATGATCAGGGAAACCAATTTGCTGGTGAGTACAAAACTATCCTACAAGGCTGTGGTTATTAAAACTGCTTGGTATTGGCACAAGTGCAGGGACACAGACCAGTGGGACAGAAAATCCAAATATAAAACCATCCTCATATAGCCAGCTAATCTTTCACAAAGCAGACAAAAACATACTCTGGGGAAAAGAATCCCTATTCAATAAATGGTGCTGGGAAAACTGGATAGCCACATGTAGAAGACTGAAACAGGACCCACAGATTTCACCTCTCACAAAAATCAAATCACGGTGGATAACAGACTTAAACCTTAGCTGGGAAACTATTAGAATTCTAGAAGAAAATGTAGGAAATACTCTTACAGATATGGGCCTAGGCAAAGAATTTATGAATAAGACCCCTAAGACAATCACAGCAACAACAAAAATAAATAAATGGGACCTGATCAAATTAAAAAGCTTCTGCACAGCCAGAGAAACAGTCACGAGAATAAACAGACAACCTACAGAATGGGAAAAAATTTTCACATGCTACGTATCAGATAAAGGATTGATAACAAGAATCTATTTAGAACTCAGGAAAATCAGCAAGAAAAAATCAAACAACCCTATCAAAAAGTGGGCAAAGGACATGAATAGAAATTTTTCAAAAGAAGATATAATGATTGCCTAACAAACATATGAAAAAATGCTCAACATCTCTAATCATCAGGGAAATGCAAATCAATACCACAATGAGATATCACCTAACTCCAGTGAGAATGGCTTTTATCAAAAAGTCCCCAAACAATACACGTTGGCATGGATGTGGAGAGACAGGAGCACTGATACACTGCTGGTGGGACTGCAAACTAGTGCAACCCCTGTGGAAAGCAATATGGAGATACCTTAAACAGATTGAAGTAGACTTACCATTCGATCCAGCAATCCCATTATTGGGCATCTACCCAAAATAACAAAAGTCATTCTATAAAAAAGACACTTGCATCCGAATGTTTATAGCAGCACAATTCACAATCGCAAAGATGTGGAAACAACCCAAATGCCCATCAATACATGAGTGGATTAGTAAAATGTGGTATATGTATACCATGGAGTATTATTCAGCTATAAGGAATAACGGTGATATAGAATCTCTTTTGTTCTCCTGGAGAGTGTTGGAACCCATTCTATTAAGTATCCCTTTTAATTTTTATATTTGGTAATTGCTGTCTTTATTATGCTAGTTTATGTTTCTTATCAATTTGGGTAGCTTTTACCCAGCATCTTTTGAAATATCGCCTCACACTCCTCTCTATTCTTCTGTAAATTCCACTATACTTTCTGCTTTTTGTCCTCTTTATATTTTACCTCTTGACTCTATGCTTTGTTAACAATAATTTATTCAGATTCATCACAAAATGCTCTGATTTTTTTGCTCCTCTCTAATTTATTATCCCATCTATAAAGGATATTTAAATTCAATTATTTTTCTTTCAGTTATTATATAATAACTTCTAAATAATATTTTCATATCTAATTGAATTTTGATAATATCTCGTTACTCACATTTTAATTACTTAAACTTTTCAACAGTCATACTTTGTGGTCTATTACTGATAATTCCATTTATCTGATGTCCCGGATATCATGCTTTTCACTTTGATTCTCCTGTCTTCCCTTTATGGTAATGATTTATTTCAGTATGTGTTTTGTAATTTTAGATTATGAAGTTATCCAGTGTATGTAAGTGAGAATATTAGATAACTTCAGAATATATCCTTTACTAGAGGATTCTCATTTATTCATTTATGCCCTTCGAACATCCAGGGATTTGTTAAAAAGGTAAAAAGGTAGCGCACTCTATCTCTTTTATTTGCCTTTTTTTTTTTTTTTTTTTTATAAAGACAACATCTTGCTCAGTTGCCAGTGCTATAGTGCTATAGTGCTACAGTGCAGTGGTGTCATCATAGCTCACTGCAATCTCAAATTCCGGGCTCCACCATTCCTCCAGCCTCAGCCTTCTGAGTAGCTGAGACTATAGGGCTTGGGCCACCATGCCTGGCTCATTTTTCTACTTTTTGTAGAGACAGGATCTTGCTCTTGTTCAGCCTGGTCTCAAACCTCTGGACTCAAGAGATCCTCCAGCCTCGACCTCCCTACGTGCTAGGATTACAGGTGTAAGCCACTGCACCCCAGCTTGTAGCTCTTTCAAATGTCAATTTCTAAGTCAACTTAGTTAGTATTCTCTGGAAAAATAAGCATATATTTTCACTCAATTCAGAATTAGAAAAGGACAATGATTTGGTTTTTCAATAGATAGCACTTTCTCAAGAGCTAAGAGCATAGAATTTAATAATTTTATCTATTAATAAAAAATCAGCATGTTTTCTCAGGACACTATAAGTAGCAGACCCTTTTTAAATACATAAGATACTGTCTCATTTCCAATGAAATCGCACAAAGAACTTACTATGTAAGTAATGAACAAAAATAAAGATGACACCATAAGACTAGAATGGAGGCTGGGAGCAGTGGCTCACACCTGTAATCCTAGCACTCTGGGAGGCTGAGGTGGGAGAATCACTTGAGGTCAGGAGTTTGAGACCAGCCTGAGCAAGATGCCTGTCTCTACTAAAAATAGAAAAAAAATTAGCTGGGCATGATGTTGTGCATCTGTAGTACCAGCTACTTGGCAGGTTAAGGCAAGAGGATCACTTGAGCCCAGGAGTTTGAGGTTGTGTGAGCTAGGCTGATTCCACAGCACTCTAGCCTAGGTGACAGAAAGAGATTCTGTCTCCAAAAAAAAAAAAAAAAAGAATGGAAAAGTGAAAAAATACTTACTAAAGTATGTTATCATTAATAAATATTATTTAATTATTATGAAAAGTATCATTCGGAACTAGGGGTAAACCAGTTATTTAAAACAAACATAATTATTTCAAGAGACTTTGAAACTTCTGAATATAAACTAGCATTCCAGTTTCTCCGAATATTTTATCTCAGTGTTCACTAAGAACTCTAAAAAGAATCTTTCTGTATTTATGGTGATTAAGTATATTAACATAGTTCTTGACATTATTATTCACTGTAATTTTTTTGGTACAAAGTAACATGGTTTTTATACCTAATGGAAATAGTCTCTAGATTGGCTGTCTGTATTTGCAAGTATTGGAATGGATAAAAGAATTTTACAATATCTTCATCTAAGAAGTAACATAATCCAAGAATAATAAGTTATTAAGAGGTTAATTTGTCCAAGATACTATGGTGAACCACTTACTTATATTACGTCACACATTCCTAATACTGACTCTACAAATGAGATCTTATACCTCACATTTAAAGTTTAAATTTATAAAAAAATACACATTATACAATTTTGGAAAGGTTACACGGCTAATAAACAAAAGAACATAGTTACAATCCCAGTATATCCAAATATCAAACCAACTCTTTTCAATTCTAAGTGATATTATTGTTTATAAATAGTTACTGAATTATTCAAAACAGCAATTCAGTATGCAGATAACTACATTAAAAAAAGATAGCATCATTTAATTAGTTGATCCAAACTTCATTTAATGTTTAAAACCTTCCCCTTGAGGGATTCTTAAAAAGATAAATATTGACATATCCACAGTATACATACTGTTTTACCGTCTTGAAATTATTCCATAGTGTGTAATCCATGCTGTTTTCCAATATTTCCTTATAAATCCACCTTTAACCACTTCATTACTAGTTCTGTTTAAATATTTATGAAAGAAAATAATCCAATGATGTGTAATTTCACTCTGGTTTACATTCACTTTAGGCAAAAATCTTTTATCCTTAGTCAGCTACCAAAAGAGCAATTATAAAATATATAAATCTATGTAAGTATATATAAATGTGAAAATATAAAAAATTATATATGTGATCAATTCAGTATATTATGCCTTCATTTTTTGATATAATCACATAAAAATGTATATTGTACTCTGTTTGCATAGCTATATTCAGAAAGTCTCAACCCACTCATAAACTTTTAACGTAAGTATGATCAATTTTACAATTGAAAAAACTATTTATAGAAATTAAGTTACTTGTCTAAGTAACAATTTGAAAAAATGGATCATGTATTGAAACTGTGATGTATTGTGACATCTTTATCAATTTGGACATTCAGGCCAAGAAAATTATTGATTCAAAGTTATTATAAGACGTCCTCACCTTTTCTTATAATATCTTTAATTTGCTTCTCAGTACTTTACTCATTTTAACACTATCCACTTCAAGTGTCAATTCGTTCCTCTTTTATCACTTTCTAAACACATATTTTACCTGTAGAACTATTCCATATACTTCACAGTTTATTTGAATCACTGCTGGGATATTCTCAAAATCAAATCAGCCAACACTGCAATTGGAATTTGGTTTTTGTTCCCAATATACTTTATTCCTTCCAGTGCTATGGAATATGCAATTATTACTTACGGTTATAACTTTCATTATTTATTAAATTAAATAATATTGATACTTTAGTCACTAAACTCAAGTAAGAAATTTTCTGTAGGAAAGATCTGGCCCTACATTGTCTTCTATCATACCAGATATCAAAAACATATAAATACTCTTAGTTTGTTCATCATAGAAATAATAATCAACATTATTGAAAACTTGACCATGTACATACTACTAAATATTGTCCCTGTTATATCATTTCTATGTCCTGAATCAAATTTCCTAAGTCCTACAACTGAAAATCTTGAGATATTTGAGAAGGAAAAGAGATTCTGACAATATTGAAGACTATGTGTTCCTGGAAAAAAGTTTAAGAATAAAGTAGAAAATAAAAATATGAAATAGGAAACAAAAGGAGTAGAATATTAAGTTTGGAAAAAGGAAACAAAGTAAAAAGAAACATTACATAAGTAAATACACAGAATCATCCCCCCCCCCCAAATTGTAACTATTTTAAAGGGAACGTAGATTTAATGTTTGTAGAAAAGGAGACCCAAGGAAAAATATTAAGTACATGAATCTGACAGTGTACTGGATGTACTAAAGCCCAGTTGAGAGCAGAATCACATGTAATTGTATCAACATAGCTAATTCGTTTAATGATTTCTACATTTGTTATATTCTTTGCCCCTGAATTAGTGTATAAGATATGACCTCTTAATTCTCTCTGATAAATCTAGAAAATAAGGTGAGAGGGAAAAGAGAATAAATGGATTTGGGAACATGCTTAACTGAGAAGCAGAATATTTATGTTTTAAAAGTACTAAATTGTAATGAAAAGAAGATGACCTGGGTTCAAACTTTTAAGACTTGAAAGAGGAAGGAAGAGTGAGATTGAAGAGAGCACATTGACTGTTATATTTCATGTTTTTCTTATCTCACACCAGAAATTCACTAAAAATCCTTTACCTGCCCCAGGGGAGCAAGGGAGAGTAAGAGATTATGAACCAATGTTATATAATAATCTTTGTATAAAAAGCTAGATGACATTTTTTAAGGAATTGAATATAAATTCAAGATCCAAACTAGATAAGCTAATCACGTCCAAAGTTTACTTATATTGCAAGTATAGTTAGCAGAGAAGAGAAAATATCTAGGCAGAACTAATTATTAAAATGTGACAGCTAAATTATAGTGAAAATATCAAGGACATGGGCATCTGCAAGAAACAGGAATCAGGAATTTATTAAAAAGATAAAGAGACTTGAAAGAAAACAGGTAAACACTTTAGGCATTAAGCTTAGCTAAAGAGCAGCAGCAAGAATAGACTCTCTACTCTTGTTTAGGAAGCTATAACTTCTAGCACAGGTAACCAAGTTCTAACTGATCATGTTGAGCACTGGATTGAGTTAGAAGGTTGTGAAGAAATTACTCCTGGCATGCAATTCCTAACATGTCGGTATCATCCATGTAGACCCCTTGGAATAAAATGATCATAACATTTTGAGGGCTCAGATCATAGTTCCCTAGATTCTGGGTAATCTCTGACCCAGAAGTATATGAGGAACCTACTAACACTTGAAAGAACAAACAAGGTAGTTCCTATTTCAGGTACTAAAAACTCAGTAATAAGGAACTATGGTAAAGAGAATTCTAAAAGTCACAAGATTCCTGCCCCCTGGTGTACATTCCTCATGTAGCCCCACATCTTTCAGTGTACAAGGAGCCTACCAATATGACCGGATGAAATTCCCATGGATATTTTAATTTATACAGCAAAGAGGAAGCGATTTTGCAGATATAATTAAGCCCTTAATCAGATTATTTGAGTTAATCAAAAGAGACATGAACCTAATCACTTGTGCCCTTAAAAGACATTGAAAGAACAGTAGATACTGTTCCCGAGGACCTCGAACAAGCAAATAAATTGTCATATTGCAAGAGGAGGGCGCCACAGAATAGGATCCAAGGGTTGGTTTTTAACAGCCAAGAGGGGTCTTTAGCTGACAGATAGCAAGAAAATAGGGACTTCATTCAAATAACCTCACAGAAATGAATTTTTCCAAGAACCTGTATGAGCTTAGAAACCAAATCATCCCTAGTCAAGCCTCCAGATGGCAGACCACTTGATCTTAGCCCTGTGAGAAACCCAAGTGTGCTCAGACTTCTAATCTACAGAAACCATAGATAATAAATAGTTGTTATTTAAAGCTTCTATGCAGATAATTTTTAAAGCAACCATCAGAGACTAATAAAGCACATATAAAATATCCTGAAATATATTTAGTTTATTATTAAACAGCATTTCAGCAATATGTTATTATGGCCTTTCCTCTTAAATGAACTCAGTGTAAAAGTAAGAAAATCTTGGTAATTTAATTTGTATTAATTTGTAATATTGTATGGAAGCCATAAAAATGGTTCTCACAGTGTCATAATAATTCACAATTTTGTAAAAGATATAGAAATCAGATGTAGATATGGAAATTAAGAATTTATCATAAGAAAACACATGAAGAGACAGTTCTGAAAATAATAAATACTAGTTCTTATTTGAGACGTACATTTACCAGTATTGAATATCAATGAGACATAATTGCTAGATGCTTTCATTTACAGCTTAGCAAAATAAAACTGTCTAATTCTTGATATGTTGAAAATGTCAATGTATGCAAATTTGAGGAAGGGTTGGAAATCACAGGGTGATAGAAGGCAGGAAAGAAAAGAGATGAAATCCTACAATTAGATTTTCCTGATATGAATATAAAATGTAAAACACGTTAAAAAAAGTAGTAGCATTTTTTTCAATTGCCAATGTTACCATGTTCAATAAAATAAGTGTATATTCTATATTAAGATGAAAGATTTCAAACTTTATAGTCTGTAAATCAGATTTTGAAGTTAATAAATGTGATGTTTTCTTTAAGACACTATCACCAATGCAACAAATATAAAACACATTCTCTGGAAAACATGAGAAGTCTTTTGTAAACCTACTACCGATATGGATATTCTCAATGACAGATTAGGTTATCAGCTTCCTGCATTTTCAATATGTAGGAATTCATAACTTATTAAATAGAAATATTACACATATTATTTCCTTTTTTCTCTTTGTTATAAAGACTTTGTTAACTCTATTTTAACATCTCCTATCCTCCAAAGATACTTAAAACATGTTTGATGATAGCTTGGTAGACTCAATTTTTAAAGTTATATTTTATTTATTTTTAATCTAGTCACAACAGGAAAAATCAAACAGAAAAAATGATTTTCAGTGAAATATAAGCCTTCGTCTTACCCACTGCCCCAGCTCTCTTCTTTCCATATCCAGTTGTGGTTGCAATGGTCCATTTTTTATACATTCTTACAGAAATATTTTATGTGTATATGAGCAAGTGTGTGTGTGTATGTTCACACATATTTTGTGTATGTATGACTATTTATTGAACGGAACTTCCCCTTACCAATTGCTGGTATGGCTCTTAAGAGACAAATGCTTTTAACTCTTAAGATTTCATTTCTGATGGTTAATCAATTTCTTAAAACACCTTGATACTTTCAGAACTTTTATTAATTTAAGAGAACATCTATTAACTATTAGAAATAGTTATACATTTGGTAACATTAGAAAATATACTTAACAATTGTATTTTTTATTCTATCAACTATTGAAATCTATTAAGAGTGGATGCTCCTAAAAACAATTAACAAAACTGAAAATCGTAGCGTGCCATAAAGGTATGAAATGTTAATCAGACATATCTTTGTGATAAACTGGGAAAGAACTGACTACCATTTGTCAGGTAAAAACAATGGTTAACAGTGATGATCTATAACTTCTCTCAGATACATGTAGTTTTGATATTAGAAGATGCTGTGTCAATCATAAAATGTTACATATATTTTTAAGTACAGAGTAAGCATCAAGCCATTTAGAGAACTGATGAAGAAAATCATGACAAGCAATATAGAGAAAAAAATAGAGACAAGAAGAGTTTTCCTTACATGTTTTGAAATCTATGTACTGATTTAACAAAATTAATGGGACTCAATAATTCTCACAGCAAGAATCATTTCCAGCCTTTAATCTCATATTAGGGAAAAAAACCTCATTGGCTTGGAGGCATATTTAAATTAATTATGTTATGTGATCAGAAGCTGTGAAAACTAAGCAACATACATTATTGAAGATTGATTTAAAAAGTAAGATTGGGAGAATTGTTTAAGAAGCTTTTAATTCAAGAGAAACAATTACTCCGATATGCACAACAACATCAGCTGTTTTTCTACATAAGCTAACAGAATCAAATAAGTGAAGGAGAGTGAAATTGATTCCTTCAGCAATTTAATCAGTTGTAGAGTTTATTAGTGTTTCATTTTGTTGGCATCATTGGTTGTCTGTTTTTCTTCTTAAAACTTTGCACTCAAAATTCATACAAATAATAAGAATTGACTTGTTTCAAATATTAAGACCAAATGCACTAGGAAGTAGCTTCAAAGGGTGAAATGAAACTAACTCTGTGGCTATAGTGAGTGAGAAAATGGCAGTGACATCCCCTCTGTTCCCAGAAGAGGCAGCTCCACATGAATATCCTGTTTGCCCCTCTGTGCTAAGATGGTACCTGTAACCAGAGCTGAAACACCCTGGCAGGAAGACATGCACCAGCTGCCTGAAAGAGATATCCAACAGACACTTCTGGTTTGGGCTTGAAAACTACCCAATCAGAACTCAGCTATCTTCAACCAACTGGGACAGAAAGAATTTGAATTCTTTATTTGCATATACAGACCTGATTGAAGACTGGGGTGCGAATAATCCCTAAATAAATCAGATCTCCTCTTCATTCTCTAGAGGGCACTTTTCATTTTACACTGGAGACTGTATCTCGTCCTCAATCTGTAAATTTTTAAAACATGCTTTATCATACATTACTTACAAGTAGTCCATTATTTGCTGGGTATGTGTGATAGCACTGAAAGAGATTCAACCTTTTTGGGTTGATATAATCTATGTTAATAGTTGCCCTCCCACACAAAGTACATTTGAAGATATAAAAAATTTGCATATACATAATCATTATTAAATGGAAAAGGTCTACATTAAAACAATTATTTTTAATCTTCATATGCAGCTGTATTCCCTCTTTTTTAATTGGTGTTGACTTCCCACTACATTCTCTATGGAAGTGGTTTACGAACATTTTCACTTCTGTTGTAGTAAACCTACAGAAGTGGAATGGACACCCCTCACCCACAATTTGGTTTGTTGAGACAGATGTTGCTACACATGCACCAAGAGGGTATGAAAAAGTTTATTATTCATGTAATTATGCTTTATGGGGAGAACAGGGCATGCTCTCAAGCTGGTTCAAAAATGGCTTGAGAGAGAAGGAATGAAAACTAGCTTGACTTTTATGATGGTTGGTGGGTGGAGATACAGTGAGGTTTCTGCACTGGGTGAGGGCTTGGGTGGTTTGACTTCTCTACCAAGGGCAAGGCAGGGAGCCCCTGGGTTATTATTATTATTATTATCTTATTAGCTTGCCCAGGTACAGGACAGAAAGGGAAGAGGCAGTGGCGGGGCTTGAAAGTTTTCTGTATTCAAATCTCAAAAATCTATTCAAATTTATTATTATAGTACCTTAACCTTAATGTGTCAGAAAGCATTAAATAGTGACCTTACCTATTTTTTTTTCTCCCTTAACACATTGCTATACTACATACTTCAGGGTTCCAAGCAGTCAAGTAGGGATAGCCATGTGACTGATTTATAGCCATTGCATTTTGAGTGTGTAAAACTTTTAGGTCTACATTGTAAAATGTAACAAACATTGTTCACCGTATTTCCTGTCTTGGTAAAGAGTAACATAATCACATTTGTCAAGCCCCCTTACACATGTTAAATCTGTAACAAGTCTACAAATTCATTGCTTTCTCGATCAGTATAGCAACATCAGATACTGTTGGATATTTTTTAAAAATTGCTTTCTGCTCCATGCAAGATTTGGCTTATTTCACTTAATATAATGTTCTTCAATTCCATCCATGTTTTTGCAAATGGCAGCATTTCATTTTTTGTGGCCATATGATATTCCACTGTGTGTATCTACCATAATTTCTTTATCCATACTACCACGGATGGACACCTAGGTTGATTCCAAATATTGGCTATTGTGAATGGGGATGCGATAAACATAGGAGTGTAGGTATCTTTTCAATATGCTGATTTTCCCTTCTGTGGATACATACCCAGCAGTGGGATTGCTGGGTCGTATGGTGGTTCTATTTTCAGTTTTTTAAGGAACATGCATGCATACTGTTCTCCATAGAGATTGTGCTAATTTACATTCCCACCAACAGTATACTGGGGCTCCCTTTTCTCCACATCCTCACCAGCATTCCTTCTTGCCTTTCTTTCTGATAAAAGCCGTTTTATCTGGGGTGAGACAATACCTAACTGTAGTTTTGGTTTGCATTTCTCTCCTCTAGCAGATGATCTCATGGTTTTCATGACCTGGCACCCCCTGGTAGACTATTTAAGCCAAGGCAGGCATCTGAGGGAAACCACAAGCAAGAGTGCCACAGACCTGAACTCTCCTTCACAACTAAAATAATTCTTCAGAAAAAGAGCTTCAAACTTGCTGTAGCACTTTGATCGATTTTCAGATTGCTACAAGGGCTATTTTTCACATTTTTTTCCAGTTTTATAGCTACTTTTTAGGATATGGTTTTGATGAATGTCTGAAGCCATCATGCCATGATTTCTTCCTCCCTCGTTTCTGTTGAATTCCTTTTCTTCTTTACTTTACATCTTCTATTTTCTTTAGCACACACTTTGTGGTATCCAATCATATATTTGAATATTGGTGTCAATTTTAATTTCAGTCTTATTTATGAATTTATTTTTTCTTTTATTACTATTTTTCCTGAATTCAGACATCATTCTTTTATGTTTTTTGTCTGTTAACACTTTATCACTTTTCTGATTTAAGTGAATTCTAAATTGTTATTCTCTTATTGCCACTATTATTTCAATTTTAGTTGGTTTTGACATACTGGCTATACATTTCATCTGATTGTGGGCATGTATTTTCAACAGGCTTTCATTGTGTTTTCACTCTCTTTCCCTCCCCCTCTACTAACTGAAACTTCTTTTGCCTTATCCTCATTGACCATACCCTATTTCAACTGAGTGATATTCCCAGTGATGTCTACTAATTTTAGAGGTTTGTCTGGCAGGATGTTTTGGACAGCTGGTTGAGTATTTTTAGGGCCCTGTATATACCAATACTCAGATCTTTTCATACTTACTGGAACTCAAATATATTTCACTCAAATATATATTTCAAATATATTTCACTCAGCATAAATTGGAACTCAAAAACTCATTTTAATTTTGACTTATTTCCTCAGCCAGGCCTAGCAAACCTCCACTTCCAGTGAGGACTCACTTAAGTAATGAAGATTTGTTAGAGGTTTCTTTATTTTGTAGTTCTCGGGATCATTTTGTATCTATCTCTTTATTAACAATTTTTGTCATATGGATTTTGCTACATTTGGTGACCACTTCTAGTTTGTGATTTATGGGAACACCATAGGAGTCGTTTTGATATTAACAAGCTAGTTTATATGACATTTTTACTTCTGTAGGATAGAGACTTAGAAAATATTTCTTGTTACAGTCTTACTTGCTGTAAAGTGGTATTTTCAATGCTTTTCTAAACCACAGTCTGAAATAAATAGGAACAAAGGAGAAATTTTAAAATGGTACTGGACACGAAAAGATAGTAAAATAAACCAATGTAATATGAGAAATGTATGCAGAGCCCAGGAGTTTAGCCTGATGAAAGTGAAAAATCAAGAGAGACATAATGATCATATTTGCTAAGTGTTTTATTCGAACTAAAATGGCAAAAATACAGTGGAGAAATCCAGAAGACGATAGCATTACCAAATGGCCAAGGTTAACATCACCTATAATAAATAATTAGACATGTTGACATCATGTTGTGATGCTGCGTGTGAGAAAAACACATCACTTCTAAGATGGTCTAGACCTAGAAGAGTGGACAAATTATAAAAAGCTGCACTGAAGCTGGTAGGACAGTGTGAAAGCCCTAGAGGTGCAGAAGTTGGGCAATCTGCACTCTTTATTATAGGCTCTTTGCCATGGGCCCATCTGGTGGACAGAGAAAAGGTCAGAATGAGTCCCAGTAAGTGTTCCTTTTGGTGCAGATCTGGGGAGATCACAGCAGCACTGTGGGCATTAAACTCTATGCCAGTGCTGCTCAACAAGAAATTTCTGCAGTTAAGGAATTTCCATCTCTGCATTTTGAAATTCAAACCTTAATTGGTGAGAAAAAAGGGCAACATTGCTGGCCTTAAGGTACTGATGAATACTCATATAGCTGGAAGAAAGCCAGAAAGAGGTTTAACTCAATTCAGGAAGGAAGTGCAAGACTAAGCGCCCACACTGATACTGCAGGCAGAGGAGGGAGAAGAATGCAGGCGATGCTGCCTAGACTGCAGAACCGGTCATAGCCTGAGACTGAAACTTTATCAGAACCACAAAGATCCAGCCCCAGCCCCAGCCCCATAACTGGTTCCCACCAAGCCCCTCAGCCAAGCTAATTAAAGCTGTGAATTACAAGTGCTAGGAGAAGGACAGGAGAGAAATGAGAGCTTGCAAAGATACCCTCCGTGAGATGTAGCACAAAGAGTAACATAAATATCTTAATAGAAAAGCATGTTCTGATAAACCACCTTCCACCCTAGACACAAGCTATCCCTACAGGATGCGAAGGCAGAGGCGCATTTAGAGTAAGCATAAACCTGAAAACAAATCACAAACTAGTCCAACTGATGACTTGATTAATACAAATCCCTGTGTGAAAATCTTAGCAGACGAAAAGGTGTGCCCATTTTCAGGCCTAAAAACAATTTACTTCAGACACTACTGCTTTACATAAAATGTATATATTACAACAAATGATTTCCTGATAGATAGCAAGGTTTAGGGACCATTGGTATCAAAAAAAAAAAAACAGCATATATAATAAATATTACAAATTAAGATATGTAAGGAAGAAAATATATTGTGAAAGGTTTTAATCTTTGTGGTCTGAAATATTAATGCCTTAGAGATAAAAATAAAAAATATGATCATTGATACAAATTTAGGGGAGGAAAATTTTGTATTTCCTTATGTTGAAATTGAGCTAGGGAAGCTATGTGTGACTTTTAAAGAGATTGGAGTAAAAGGCTGAAGTTTAGACGACAAGGCTTTGTTATATAAAATTATGAATTCAGAAAGTCTAGGTATTTGATTTGGTTTCATCCTATTTCAATTCCTTACTACATCATAACTTCAGACAGTTTATTTTGCACAAGTAGAACCTTCAAAAATTTCCCTGAGATTAGAAAAAAACTGACAGTTTATTATTTTTTAAATGAACGCTATTCCAGTATTCTAGAGAAAAGGCAGTGTGTTGGACAAATTTATGGAAATGCTATAGCCCCGGGATTTACCTTTATGATATTTGAGGCCCCTGGAAAAAGACTGACCTAGTAGACTGCCCCACAATAACCTGATTAAATGAAAAATTGACCTCCATGCTTAGCTTTTCTAAGTAGCCTTTGCTTCTCATGTGGTGAGGACAAAATCAAGAACATTATACATGACCCAAAATAGTGCCAGAAAGTACTTGATCTGAAAAACAATGAATATAATATGTGGTTGGGCTTAATGAAGGCTAAGATGTATATTTTAGATTAGTGGACAGATGGAGGACACAGCCAAGAGTTAATGCCCTAGCAAAAGAGTCCAACTGAGAGTTTGCCACACAAGAATCCTCACTATAACCTGAATATCTCTAAGGCTCCCCAAAAGTTAAAGTATTCAGCAAAATATCAGTGGTTTTTAATTATTTTTGCTTTTACTGTCATTGAGAATTTATGGTATCAAGGTTACATTAGTCTTAAAGTTTAGCTAATCAGATGACTTACCAGAATTATTTTGTGTCTTGATCACAAGGGTTGTTTTTAAAAAAATGGTTTGTTTTTTCCTTGAATCTTCTTAATTCTCTGAAAGTTTTTATCCTGGTCTCTTCATATTTGTTTCCCATAAATTTTGACTTTCTGCTTTATTGACAATACTAGAATTTTGTTTATGGTGGTATTTTTGATATAGAAGTATTCTTTTAATGTTTTCAAAATCATCAGTCACTTTTTGATTTTTTTTTTCTTGTTTGTTTGTTTTACTGGTTACTGCCAATAAAAGTACCAGCAATAAACATTTACTTTTATACCTTTCTTTTACAATGTGTAGATTTTTAAAAAATATTCTTTAAATAATCTAAAGGTGTTTTTGCTTGTGTGTGTGTGGGGGGGATCTAGGTTATAATAATAAGCCATCTGAATTTTGAAAAGTTCATCAATTATAATCTATAAATTAATCTGCATTACAATGTTTTTACAAGTTAAGGTCATATATTTTATTGTTATTCATTACTCGATTATAGGCACTTTTATTACTATAAATTTAATCAACTTAAATTATATTGATTATTATCTGTTTAACCTGGAGAAATACTTCTAATTTGAATTTTAATTGGAAAATTATTATGCAAAATGTTTATGATAGCTTTTTGTAAAATGCATCTACATTCAGTTCTGTTCCATTGATAATGCTCAGATAAGATGATTGATTAAAATTCTCAGGGGCATTTTAGATGTGTTGTACCATGAATTTGTATCTTATATTAAAATAATAAAAATACACTGAATGAAAAATTATGTCATACAGGCCAGTGCACTGGCTCATGCCTGTAATACTAGCACTCTGGGAGGCTGAGGCGGGAGGATCGCTCAAGGTCAGGAGTTTGAGACCAGCCTGAGCAAGAGCGAGACTCCTGTCTCTACTAAAAACAGAAAGAAATTAGCTGGACAACTAAAAATATATATAGAAAAAAATTAGCTGGGCATGGTGGCACCTGCCAGTAGTCCCAGCTACTTGGGAGGCTGAGGCAGAAGGATTGCTTGAGCCCAGGAGTTTGAGGTTGCTGTGAGTTAGGCTGATGCCATGGCACTTTAGCCCAGGCAACAGAGTGAGACTCTGTCTCAAAAAAAAAAGAAAAGAAAAGAAAAGAAAAATTATGTCATGTATCTTAACTCTCTATCAGTATTTGATCAGAGAAATGGAATAAATGATGTGAGTTATATAATGTGATTTATTGATATAGATATTGACATACAGTAGATGATTTATTGTACAGTTTACATCTTACACAATTGCAAGAGCTAATGGAGAAATCTACATAAGGCTATTTAATCTGCAGCTGGTAATGAACCAATGTGTCTGTTTCACTGACAGTCACATTTAAACTTTGTTTATTGTGATATTTTTTGTATAGTAAGCTGACAGTCAGGAAGGAAAGGTCAATATGAAGTGGAGTTAAACTAGGCAAACTAATCCAGAAGTTTTAAATTTTAATAGCATAAGCTGTCTGATTTTGATCACAAGCTGTGATAGTCGATTATTTGCTTATTGATTTTTACTGGTGGTTGACTAGTATTCCAAGTCTGCATTAATTTTAAATTATATAATCTTAATCCTGGTTATCCAATAGTGAAAATAAAATATCCTCTATTCAACTATAAGTAAATAACATCTATATTTATTTTGGGAAGACATTGGGGAATAGTAAACATGGCAATACAACAAATGAAAATTGATATTCCTGTTATATTAAACTATGTAATATTGATTACTTTATAAATGAAACATAGTTAAAATGAAAGATGGATAGATAAATCACTCAAAATAAGAAATAGTGAAAATTGTCTCTTAATTTACTTAATTTAACAGTAACTATAAAACAAAGGAAAAGTATAATTGCAGTTATTTTACAAATAGCTAAAGGGAAAATATGACCCATTTCAGAAAACAAATTAGTGAAAATAAAGGAAAAACACAGCATGACACTTATCTTCTTAGCTCTAATAATTTTTTTGTCTATAATGAAATCATTGACCTCATTTTCCAATGGCTTGTTTTCTCTTTAAACTTTGGTGAGAAAATAAAATGAGAACTTTATATAACACACTGGTAAACTGAAAAACAATAACATATGCTGACTAAATTATAATTAAGATAAATTGGATTATAAAGGGTATCATTTGAGGATATAATTATGATCAGTTCCTTTCTTGCATCATAACACAAAGATTTAGAAATTATATTTGAGCTAATTGTTCTTATTTCATTTTTACTTACAAATTAAATGCTTGGAATTTGATAAAGTGGAATATTGCTACCATTAGATTGCTAGAGAGAGATGAGATAACAGATATTAGAACATATGATGTGATACAGGGACTCACTACCAGGAGAAAACAACTGACAGGAAGGTGAAATAACGGTACAGAGTGTATGACTATAATTAATATCATACTTTAGTTTTAAGCATTTATTTGACAAGAATGTGTTGAGTTCCTACTACAGACCATGCTATGTGGAAGACAAAATTTATATTTTCAAAGAAACTATAGTCTAGAAGAGATCAAAAATAGTAAACAATCACAATACCTATTAGTAAATACTATGAAAGACTAATCACAATGTGCTTTGGATGTAAATACTGGAAGCAAATAACCATGTTTTGTGTGCATTTGTAACATGGACTTTAGAAGTTTCTTAGGAGGAATTGGCATCTAAACTGTGATGTGAATAATGTATAATTATGTTAAAACACATACTGATCACAGCAGTTTTAAAACTTTTTCTTGCTTAAACCTTTCCTTTGCTACTTAACTGCTCTTAGGATGAAAAAAAAATTTATTTGGAAGAAGAAAAACCGTAATTACTTAGACTACAGAATACTGCAAGTTATGTCACGTACTTGTATCTGCAGTCAAACAACAGCTGGTATTACCTATCCCCTTTTTCTCTGCCCTTTCTGATTAAGCCTCATTAGTTTTCTATTATTTCCTCTGTCCCTATTATTGTCCTGTAAACATTCAGTTCTGGGGGTATAGTTTTTATACTCTGCTCTATATTCTTGTAGTTAGGACTCTGCAACATTTCCTGTCTCATTTGTTACTTTACTCTCTCTTAGGGAAAGCTATTAAGAAGTGTCAAATTCCTTCAGGATCACATAGCCTTGAGGTTCAAGGTGAAGGTTGCTGACACCATAAAATACTTGAAATATACTTTTGTTGTAATTCTTATTGTATCCTGATTTTTTAATTTATCTACATCAGAAAAGAGATGAAATTTGAAGGATGATAGTGAATTTTAAAGAGTTTAATCAAGTTGTATTTTGAACTTCAGCTGTTATTGCAGATGTTATCTTCACTTGGAATAAATCAGTGTGGCTGCTGATAAAAAATGCTTTTGCTCCATTATTTAAAGAGGAAATATTTAAAGGGTGCTTTTACCTAGAAAGCACTGTTGGGAAATAGGGTAAGAGGCATGGAAAGTTTCAGGAGGTTTTGCAGACCTTTGCCTTGAAGGAATCTGTAGGTGTATTAGTTTACAAACCAGAAGGTGCTTAGCAACAAGGGAGACATTCCACTGATTGGGGCGACTGCAAGGCGGCATCAATATCGATCTGAAGGTCTGCAAGCCCATTCCTGGAGCTTGTGCAAGGCAGAGCTTGGCATGGGGCCCGAGGTTAAGAGACTGATCAAAGAATGTCAGCCCAGCAAACAACCTGCAGCTGGAACTGTCATCAACCTCAAGGCTATTCATGTTTCACTCTTGACTGCATGCCTCGGTATATAGACAGATTAGAAAAGTATGTAGGTTATCTGTTCCTGTTTTATGCATTACTGTTTAATTAAGGATTTTATCTTTAACTTGTATGCTTAGCTAGGTCTATTCTTAACTTAGGGCTTAAAACGTTTATCTTGAAAAAACTTTGTAACCGTTTAGGTAAGGGATCCCTTGAAACCTTTGAGGGGCCTTTAAACCTAAACAAATGATCTGTACACAAACATCTATAACCAAAGACAACTGCTTGCTGTACCAATAAAAACTGATGTGGGACTTCACTCAGTACCTCCAGGCTCACAGGAATGCTGGAGGACCCCTGACTTCCCTGTAACTTTAAACTACACTTTGTCTCTATCTCTATTGTTTCCAAATCTTTTGCGACAATCCTGGCTGGGACCCGTTTTGTTGGGAGAGTCATGAACTCCTGGCAAAGCATAATAATGTACTCATGCTAAAGTGCCTTTATCAACATTAATTCTTTGGCTCAGTGCCTCAATTTAATTATGTCAACACTGAGAAGTCCACAGTCTCACAGGACATCATGCTGATCAACTGTATTAATGAGATCCTTTTGGTAAAACATTCCTTGCAAAGAAACAAATTTAACAAAGAATGGGAATCTATTATGATTAATATGCACCTTATTTTGGAAATCCATTGTTATGGGATATATGCTAACAGAGCACTAAAAGTGATGAAAAAAGGACCACCCTTGGTAGCTTATATACATTCATGTAAAGTATGCAAATTTCTTTCACAGACAGCCAATACACCCCATCCCACCCCATTTTCACATGTAAGAATTTCTCCATCTAGTCTTTACTAGATAAAAAACAGACAATACTCTATTGGCTTTATAGTCTCAAGTGAAAGTGACCCTAAAGTACAGTGGAAATGTGAAATCCTCTCTGGGTCAATATGACAGGTCAAGTTGTATGTGAAAGGATGGCATTGCTAGTACATTTTCTAACAGAAAAAAAAAAGAGAGAAAAATCACAGCAAACAATTGCCCCTTTGTTTGCTTAACCACTTGTGGCTTAAGTTCTTGTCTCTAAAAGTTTGTTTTAACAGCAGTTAAAGAGTTCTCAAGCAGACAGCAGGACTTTGATCTCCCCCCCACATCCATCAGACCACATTTTAAGGATAAAGCTGATAAAGCCAGTCTGGTGAAGTAAAAAAAAGAATAATTTTAAAATTATGAAAGAATAATCTATAAGTTTCAGAAGAATAATTCTGGACACCATAATGTAATGTAGTGCTGAATTTATCATACAATTTTTATAATAAACTTCCAAAACCAGAACTAAATTCTGTCACATTCATGTTATGTTAATAACCAACAGATGTTTCTGTGCTCTATGCAACAGGAAGAGTAATTTATATTCTGTATTTGGGGGCTTTGAATTAATTTCCAGCAAAGTAAGCTTTATCAATTATGGAAGAGAGTCCTATCCAGCAAAAACAACATGACCTACATTTAGGGAAACGTTATTATTAATGAGATTTTTTTTTCCGAACTTATTACCTATAGGATGTATCTACATTAAATATACTACTAAAGTTCAACTGGTTCTTGCTTGATAGAACCTGAGTACTACAAAGGCAGGCATAAAGTAAATATATATGAGTAGAATAGCAAATTAATATTTGAGAGGGACCATTAAAGGCAGTTCAACATTTTAAACTTTTAATTATGTACACAGTGTGAAACTTAAATGATTAACTGAATCATTTACACACAATCTCATTCTAAAAGAACACCTACATACAAATGTTCATTTTCTGTAAAAAACCAAAACTTTGTTTAGCCCAGGTTAAAAAAACAAACAAACAAAAAAACACTGATTCCCATGAAAATAACTTGTGGTATTTATCTATGAATCCCAGAAGAATAATTTTAAACTTTATAATGAAATATAATCCTCAAACTTCTGATTTGATCACACTTTTTTTTTATCATAAACTTCAAAACAAGAAATAAATTGGTGGGACCAAAATGGAGTAAGAGAAAATGTATTTATCTTCCCCCCTAAAAGAACTAAACAAAAAATATAGACAAAATATATGTCAACTATTTGCAAGATGTTGGATATCAGGCAGTAAGGACATGATCCCTGAGAGAGAGAAAACAAAAGAGCCACCTTGATACCAAGGCCAGGAAAGGACACACACAAAAAACTACAGACCAATATCCCTCATGAATATAGATGTAAAAACCCTCAAAAAAATCTTAGCAAAGAGAATTTAACAGCACATCAAAAAAATAATTCATCATGACCAGGTGGGCTTTATTCCACAGATAAAGGGTTGGTTTAACACATACAAATCTATAAACACAATTCACCCCATAAATAAATGCAAGAACAAATACCATATGGTTTTATCAATAGATGCAGAAAAATCATTTGACAAAACCCACCACACTTTTATGATAAAACTCTTAACAAAATCAGCATAGATGGGACATAACTTAAAATTATTAAGGCCATAAATGATAAACCCACAGCCAATATCATACTGAATGGGGAAAAGTTGAATGCGTTCCCTCTTAGAACAAGAACCAGACGAGGTTGCTCACTACCTCCACTTAAATTCAACATAGTGCTGAAAATCCTTGCCAGAGCAATAAGACAAAAGAGGGGAATTAAGGGTGTCCAAATGGGGGCAGAAGAGATCAAACTGTCTCGCTTTGCTGATGCTATGTTACTATATCTAGAAAATCTCAATGATGCTGTCACTTTCTTAAAATTTCTAAGTCTTTTCTCTCCTTGTGTCATTTGAGATGATTTCTACTCATGATCTCTACAATGTCTAATAAGCTGTTCATGTTACTAGTGCATTTCCAATTTCAATTCGGGTCATTTATATATTCAAAATCTTTATTTAACGTGCACAGTCCTCTGGTTTCTTAAACATATTAAATTTTAGTTTATATTTATATGTGTATGTATATGTACATAGAGAAACAGAGACAGAGAGAGAGAGAGATTGGAATTAGAATGGTCAACTAATTCTCCATCATTTCAGGGTCTGATTCGGTTTATCTATTTTCTTCCTCAGTATATACCATGTGCCATATCGTCCTGTGTAATTTTTGTCTGGTAATCCACTATTTATGCTATTGGTAAGAATTCAGGTAAAGGGTAGGCAATTAGTAGTTACGTTTTTAGGAAGTCAAAAGTTATACATGAATTTCCAACTGCACAGGAGGGTTGGTGTCCCTAAGCCCCACATTGTTCAAGAGTCAGCTATAGTTTCTTTTAATTCCTTCTTTTCAGAGAAGATCTCCTGCCAGCAGCTAAATTTATGAGTAACTGGGTCAAATCTCTCCAATGAAAACATCTACAGTAAAACTCCAACCAAATAAACTAAAGTTTCAACATCATACTGATAGTATAATGCTTACCAAGACAACAAAAACAGAAACCAAAATGTAAACTAAAGATTGGTAATCATCTCGCGTGGCACAGTTTTATGCAGAGTTAACTTCAAACACCATAGATTTAGAATTTAATATGATGAGAATAATTCAAAACTCTGCTTCTTCTGAAATGGGGACTCATGAATCTTTTTCATGGTCAAGATTGATAAAGAGAAAGATCTGGGTTGTGATTTTAAGTTAAAGCCTGTGACATATATAGGAGAGTAGAATAAAGGGATGTGCTATCTTAGACCAAAGGCTCTAAATTTTTCTTATGCCTAAGAACAAGTTGGAAAGTGGTAAAAAATGCAGATTACTCCATCTTTCTTCAAAAAATGCAAACAAACATGCCAAAACATGGCATAGGTGATTCATGCTTTGAGTTTTACTATTGAAGGCAGAGTAGAAGGTCATCACATCTGTTTAAAAATATTTCCTCATAACATTTTGACCCTTTAATTAGACCACATGCAAAATTATGAAGGAGACATTGATACAGAGGAGGCTGAGAGAGGCTTCTGAAGGTGGCAATGAGTACATTGGTATCAAGGTTTTATCTAATATACATTGACTGAATGATTGATTGAGAAGAGATGTAAGAACAGTTTTCTACTTCATCTATATTGACCTTCCAGAGTCATCGAATCAAAGAGGTGAATTATGCTAACTCTCAGGTATACTAGGCTATCCAAAGAATCAAAACAATTTTAGGCAGGAAAGGGAAACATAATCAAATGGAAGCTGAGAGGGAGACACACATACCCTTAGGTCTATTCAGTAAGTAATCATTTCACGGAAAATATAATTATCTGTTTTTTGGGGGGAGTCAAAAGTTATATGTGGATTTTTGACTGCACAGAGAAGTCAACATGTCATTTAAGGGTCAACTGTACATATACACTGACTTTTTTTTTTTTTTTTTCACTTTCCCACCACATTTACCTCTCCCTTCACACACTCCTTCTCTTTTTCCTTGTCTGGTAACCATTCTGTACCTTCTCCACTCTCACAGAGATTTCGGTACATTTTGCAACATTTCCAGACATGGAGGAAAGTTGTTTTATACCATTATCCTAACAAAATTATTGTAAATATGACATATCAAATACTCTTGAAAATTTTGCATCTGTTGTAAATGATGGAAATTTAGGGGCTAGTGAAGAGCCCTATAGAGGCTTTCCAAATTCCTCAGTGCATTCCTCTAATAACTCAGCTTAAGTAAGATTAGGTAGAGTCAAGAAAAGGTGTAAAAAATTTTGAGAAAGTTTAAACCAAAATGTTTTAATAAATATAATCCTGTCATAAAAATAGTAAATGATATCATTTCACTCTTATTCAATAAAGGCTTATGTGGTAGTAGTATAAAACAAACAATAACCAGGATATTTTTATCAAAATTAATTCTAAATCAGAAATTTTAATGAACATGTACTCAAAATTTCCTTATATTGAAGAAAATAATGAACATACTTTTAAAATCTCAAATTTGCATATCTGAAAATAAGCACTCTGAAGTGTTGCTATCTATTATAATTTTCTAAAAGTAATTTTATTTTTCCCAACTTATACAATTCATTGGTCATATTAATTTTCAAGTAATTGTAAACAAAAGCCACCATGATTAATCAATAATCAATTGTGATTTTTCTAATTAAATTAATTTTCTATTTATTTGAAAAAAAATCACAAAAGTTAAATTTTACATTCTGTCTCAAATTCTGGCAAATTCCACACAATTTTATGGAAGGATGGAAGGATAAAACTACCACATAGGGTGTATCATTTATGCCTGCCTCATAGATATATGACATTATCCTTTGCAAATGAGAGAGGAGGTTTGCAAATAAGCCTTATAACTTTCTCAAAATCAAGAATTGTTAGTCTTCGGCAAAAATATTCTCCAGTCTACCCTACAATGATAAATGGCAAAGTGGTGATGCATACAATGGCAGGATGATCAGTAGCCTGAAGAAGCATAGGAATGTAGTAGGTCATCATTTCCATTTTTATTAGAATTCTTTTTTTTCCCCAGAGCATCATTCCTTTCAACATTAGCCAAGTTGATTTTTGCACTCTGAGTCCTTAAGCAGATATAATTTCCATGTCATTCAGTGCTCCTTTCCTGAACTTTCACAAAATTTAATCCAGTAATATTTTTAAAGTGCCACCACCTTTTTTTCCCCAAAATGATCATACATAAACACCAGAATATAAAGATATTTTCCCTTTAAAATGTATCATGCATTATGGATCATATTCAAATTGACTGAAACAACTGTCTATATTTTTGAAAACATATTGAGAATGTCATCTCATGATTCCTCTTCTATTTAGTTTTTTTTTTATTATTTATTGCTTGTTCATTCACTCATTCATTCATTCATTGGATACAAGGCATCTAAAATAATTATTATTTTTTAATTTTTTTTTTATTATTTCAGCATATGATGGGGGTACAAAAGTCTAGGTTATGTATATTGCCCTTGCCCTCCCACCCTCCACCGAGTCAGAGCTTCAAGCGTGTCCATTCCCCACACAGTGCGCATCGCACTGATTATGTAGGTATACACCCATCCCCTCCCTATCTGACATGTAATCAATAGCAATGAGGTAAATGAGAATTATTATTTTTCCCATTTATTACATTCTTTGCTCCTGGGAACCAGTCTAAGTTAGCCCCGATCTTTCCAGGAACAGCCAAGCTCAAATTAAAAGACCTGACTTCTAGTATATAGTTTTCAGTTTCTCTGCGTTAAATTAGAATCAATTCACTGAAGTGCTTTTATATATTGTAATAATTTATGGAAATTTTATTAGACTAGGGACCATTTTTCTAGCATTGACCTACTGCATACTAAATGCAGTTCTGCCTTGCTTCATTTTCTCAGCATAACTGAAAACAAATATGAAGTTAAGAGTCATTAGAATTGGGTTTACATATTAGCTCTATGATTGTGCAGATAAATGACATTTGGCAATTTTTTTTACTTTATATTTTCTCTTCTACAAAATGTGATTTATAATATCTAAATTCATGAATGTTGAAAAAATTAAATAAGATTATATACGTAAAGTACTTAGCATGTTTGAATTTCTGGTGAATCCATTGAATTGTTATTTGCACAGCCATTCAAATTGCCTCATATATAAAACTGAACTAAATTGGCCTCTCAAGGGTGAGAACTTAATGTGATTGTGTATGTATAGATGGCATATAGACTAAAAATTCTGTATGAATATTGATAATTGTCGTTATAAGAAATACAGCAGTATAGTCTGAATGATAAAATTGTCACTTTCATTTTCACTTTTATTTACAGAATGGTTATGCACATCAAGTAGGAGAATTGCCCATATCCAATAGCTTTCTATGTTAATTATAACCAAAAAAATCAATAATATTATAACTATACTATTTGTGACCATTATAATTTCTAGGCTTATAAATATTAGATACTGATACCATTGAAGTCTAATGATTCTTAAATCATATTTGATGGTTTTGGGGTTATTGCTTGCAGTATATAGGTGAATTGGCCTATTGTTGCTTAAATTTTTAAATTTTCACTCCCCTTTGGTATATTAATTTTTTTAAAATGACATATTTTAAATACATTATTTTTTGTTCTTAGAGTTTATTTCAATGCATAACATTTCCAAATTATTACAGTAGAATTTGGTTTGTTGGCATTGAGATATGTCTAGGAGCAACTGCCAGCTTATAGTTTATGGAGATTTTTAGTTTGACTAAAATAAAAAGACTTCTGAAAGTTTTGTAATATCCCTGAACTTCAAAACATTTTTGCTTGTTTCTGAGAGTTTGAACACTCTGCTATAGGCAACTTTTTCATTAACTCTAAAGAGTCAATATGACCAAAGCTTCTAATCTTTCCTTGAGTTCTTTGTAAAACTGTTTTCTGCTCATCCTGACTGTTTCAGGTTTAGGAGTGATCCTTCATGTCACACTTTCTTTCTTAAGACTGACAAGTTACCAGGAAAGTTATAGCATTCAAGCAAAAATATCACTCTGTTTACTTTAGAGAGTCCTTTTTCTTTGATCTTTTTGGATGATGCACCAGAATTTATTTCTGTTTCACACCTGAGAATTTGCTTATTTGATCTTATTTCTTTGGAGCCTTTGTCTTTAAGCTACTTCATCTGTTCATTTTCACTGCTGCTGTCAGAAATACACAGTGGCTTTCAGAGAGCTCCTGTCCACTTCCAACCTTGCTGAGGGGGTTCCAGTCCTGAGACAAACCTTTATGAAATCCTAAGTATTAAGTGATGATGTATCCTATTTCGATATTTAAAAACTTGAATGTTATAATTTTATACCTTACCTTATACATTTGCAATCATATTGTTCATTTAATCATATAGATTTTATTCAGACTGAGTTATTTCAATTAACTAGTATTCAAATTGTTACACAGTACCCCTCAAGTTACTCACTGTAATTTATAAACAGTAGGATTAATGTTATGATTTGTGTTTATCAGAGATGTTGAAGTCTTGTTTTTATGTGCTTTCAATTAAAATATGACAGTCTCACAGACAACACAGGTTATATTAAAAGAATACTATATGCTTTCCTAAAATAAATGATTTTGAAAAAAAATATTTAAACACTATATAACGTTTTACAGAGAAAGATGTCACTAATTCAGGATATAGATCTAGTTTGTCCCAGATGGTGCTAGATAAATATACTTAAGTGCTCTTTATTTTTAAAGGATATATTCCACAAAAGCTTTGAGTTTTCAACTACATATATGCTTATTATGACAGAAGATAATAAATTTGTGTGTAAACCTGAACATTATTATTATAAGAAATTCTGCATACATGTGAATTGATTTTACAAGCATTTTTTAAACACTCATTATACTTTTGGTACTTAGCTGTGCATTCACGTTCAAAATTTATTCAACTAATATTAGCCACACTAACTAGGTTACATACTAGGTGAGAACAAAACTACATAAACGCATGAATATACTGTACTTTCAAAACTAGGTAAATCCAATTTAGAAATGTGCACTTAATGCTATAGGACATAAAGAACCAAAGAAAATAATAATATTAATAATAATAATGATTAAAGTTTTTTTTTTTTGTCTTTAGGTGGTTTGCTATAGCATAAAAATATTTGAGTTAATTATCTGATATATTTTCTTGTGACCCATGCTGGGAAATATGTTTTCATTCCAAGAATTCAAGGAAAAAGAAACATAACTTTTATAGTTATATTTGAAGGAATGAATTAAGGAAAGTTCTGTCTAAAAGATTTCTAACATAAATGTATCATTTAAACAGTGGCATTTTTATTTGGCTTTCATTAAGATGCTGGAACAGTGAAAGAGTATCTTCACGTATTTCCTAGTCTTCAACTGTCATCAAAATTTACTTGGGAGAGAAAACTTGTGGTATTTAAGAGTATATTCACTGGTTTTATCTGCCTGGGTTTGAATTTCAGCATCATGAATTGTTAACAATATAATCCTAATCAAATAACTTATTCACTTTAATCCTCATTTTCATAATCTGAGAAATCCTAATACTAATATCCACTCTTTCATTGATTGTGAGGATCAAATAAAGTTAAATAATATTCATATAACCAAGAGTCTGAACTCATAGTTAGAACTCAATAAATGTCTCTCATTATACTGCCATTACATTCTAGCAATTAAATATATGGCCATTTAAAGATGCAAAATTGTATATCTTTCAGAAAGTTACAATGGAAAGAAATAATGAAAACCAACATATACTTTATGAAGAAGAATGGGACTTGGACATAATTATTGATATATTATTTCAGTCTAAGATATCACTACTACTATTAACTGCAATGTACAAGCATGCACAATGAAGACAATTTTAAATAAACTTTGCAGAGAAATTTATTTGAATTGTGTATTTCCAATAAAAATTTATAGAAATTTCAGCCATAAAAAAATTTTAGGAGTGGACAGAAGCCAAGAAATAGTGATTTCAGAATATGTTTAATTTTAAAAAATAAAATTTTTATTGCCTCCAACCCTATATCTGCACACACAAAGAAAAAGTTCAATACATTGAAAGGTTAAGTATAATGATTTAGATATAGAAAAGAAAATCTCCATTGTAGAATTTTTATACTTTTCTGTAGTGTTTTCTGTAATATTTATAAGCGTCTCTGTCTACGATGATAAACTGACAATAGGGGGATGTAGGATTTATCAAATTAAGCTCAGTGTCAACAAGTTAGAGTATCTGTTTAAGCCTCCCTCTAAATTAAATCAATTAGTAATACCCCAAGTGTTTGCTACTTTGCTTAACACATTCCTAATATTTGAGTGAGTGTGTATATTTCTAATTCAGTAGGCCAATTCACTGACTTACACTGCCCCAAACTAAACAGATTTTAATCACAGCTGAATAGGTTGATTTACTCAGTAATAATTTATTTTGCACATATGTGCAAAAAAGCAGCCAATTCAATATATTTCCTATAACTTATCTTATTTGACAAAATTATTTGATATATATTCTCCACATTTAATTAAAATATCTGGAGTATTCATATTTGAGAAAACTGAGTATTCTTTTATGAAATAATTATAAAATTTACATTGCATTTTTGTTCATGTGTATTTATTTCTTCAAGGGCTAGAGTGTCATTTTATTTCCACAATTCAAACACAATTTAACATTGACAAAATGACAAAAACTATTCGTTATAGCAGACTCAGTTTAAATTTGTATGTAAAAAGAAGGAAGTTGTAGACAGTATGCACTACATATTTAGTGACACTGGGAAAATCAATATGTATCCATTGTCACTGTCAACAAAATAAAATGTATTTACTCATAATAAATGCAAAATCAATATATGCAATTCTGCTCTTGACATTGTTAAAATAGAAGTTTACCCTACTTATATGTTAAGATTCTTTTTAACATGCATTTGGCTTAAACACATTGCAAGGACTATTTTATTGAAGATCATTTTTCCCCACCATCTCCAGAAGTTAATAAAATATTTTCTTAAACAGTACAATGAAGAATTGCTGTGCATATAAAAAAATGCATCTTCATTAGTTCTATTTCAGTTGGATGTTTGCAGTGACACCAGTGACAATAGCATTATAAACACAAAGATACAACTAAGACTTTCTAATTTATGGAAAATAGGCATGCTTAAAGGCTTCACGATAAGTAATTTCAAACAAAAAAATAAGAACACAAATCCTTGACAGGTCTTATATAAAAAATTTAACAGTTTGATTATATCATTGGCAAATCAGAAGCTGAAAGCATATATTAATGTTTTTTCAAAAAATACAAGAATATAACAGAAGCCAACTTAGGGAGTAACCCACAAGCTCTTATTTCAATGTCATAGCAACAAAACAATGAGAATAAATGACAGATTCACAATTATTTTAAAATTGTATTTACTTATTTGCTCTGTATCTATAAATGTCTAAATTAACTGCTGGTAAATTGATAAATTTTCCCCTCACAAAATCTCAAACTTAAAGAAACATCTTAGACAACTTTAAGGATAAGAATCTAAAACAAGTAGAAATATCTGACACTTGCAACCACAATCCTATTTCTGTAGTTTATAAAGATCCAAAAGTCTCTTTCATACAATAAATACTTTAAGGTGAGTTCACATGTCACAAAGGAGAAAAAACAAAAAGAAGGAGAAATTATGTTCTGAATTACAGAATCACACAGCAAATATGAGTATCTCGAGAAGGGCATGTATGTGGCATTTCTGAAGACAAAACCATATCCCAAACGTCCCAGAACAATAAATGGGATTTACAGACATTAGTAAGTTTGAGGAGCGATTGATAGCAGTGACCTCTGTGCAGTCTATCACCTGCAAGTTTCTGAGACATGACTAAAGCCTCTCAAGTCTCATCAAAACTTCTACTACTACCTGTTTATAAACATCCAGGAAAAGCCTAGTGCATGTCTTGAAATACATTCATGTCGCAGAAAACGGAAACACTCCAGGATATATAAATTATTTTCATCTCATATAATACTTAAATGTAATTGCTTTGGAAAATAAGCAACAAAAATTTCAATAGATGGTTGTATTAAAGAGAGATTTATTTTCTGGTTTAAGATACTAGTATATGTAGTAGTTTGATTGTAAGCTCTTGTCACTGAAATAAGGAAGAGGAGGATGAAAAACTACTTGACAATTACTTTCCAGGAAAATTTTATATTAGATTGGAAGATTAGACTACTTGATATCTAAATTTATTTCTAATATTAAATGCCTTTTATATTAAATGTAAAGGTCGAAATGTCAGTTTAATTATTATATATTTTAAAACATATCTTAAATATAAATAATATAACTGAAGGTATAAAGATGGTAGCCTTTTTCATTTAAAGAGCAAATATTAAGTATAAAACCACAACTTTAGAAAAACAGAAAAAAAATCATCCATAAAAGCACTAGCTTCAGAATTACCATAGTCATTATATCGTATTTTGTTTTTATAGTTACAATCACTGAATATATAAATTGCATATAATTCTATTTAATTTAATAACACATGAAAGTACTGTTACATATGCTTAAAAGGTGTAATTCCTAGTGCCTGTATACTATTCTATGCAGAAGATAGAACAACACAATATTGGTCCTCTTTTTGAACATTTCTTTGAATATAAAAATATGCCATTATTAACATCTTAGTGCCTTTTAAACATTCTAAAGTTTTGTTCACAATTGATTCTCAAAAGAATAATTATTAAGACAAAAGTTTTGAACATTTTATTGCTATTCATATGTAGTAAATTTTTATATTCTACAAAAAGCCAGATAGTAAATATTTTAATCTTTATAGGCCACACCATCTCTGACATATTCAGCTCTGGTGTGGTAACAAAAAAGCAGGCTTAGACAATACTTAAAAGAGTAGATGTATCTGTGTTCCAATAAAGCATTATTTACAAAAATCAGTGGTGGACTAAATTTGGCCTGAGAGCTGTAGTTTGCCATGCCTGCTCTAAATAATCAAGACATTAATATATATTCCATGTATAAGATATTAATGGATACTTTTATTATTCAAATTGAAAAATAATTTACTACAATGAAAGTCAAACTCTGAAACTATCTTAATTATATACCAGTTTTCTAGAGATCAAAATCATCCTGAATATATCTGATTCTATCTACTATATTTAATACCACATGGCCCATTAATGGTAGTTATAATTTATTATTTGTTAGAGCAACAGAATGATTTATCTGCCCTTTAGTATTTCATTTTGTTTTAGAAATTAAAATCATGCTCATTTCTGTTTCTGTCTTATCTTACCAAGAAAGATTTATTTTTCCTTGTCTACATAAATCTGTTAACTCTTCTCATTGAAAAGTTTCATTTTACATAAGTATTGCTTAGACCATAAAATATAATTTAGGAAATTATTAGATATTTTCAAATATTTATTGAATAAAGGCATAGATAATCTAAGTTTATAGAAAACAATAATCTTGTTTGATATCTATTACTTTTGTTTCCACATCATTTGTCAAAGGGACTCTACTTTTCACAACTTTAATAGAACAATATGATTAAGACATAAATGGACAAATATAATTTACAGAAAATCTCCAAATCATATAATTGTATTTAAAAGTATATTATCATGTTAGGAGCTATATTTGAGAGTAATGATCTTGGCCTATATTATTTACAGTAAAAATTTACATCTATAAAATTATATTTTGAGAAAACAGATAAATGTAATTGCTGGTTTTAATTTTATGACTAGCAAAATTTAATTAATATTGGCAAAAAACATTTTTTACCTCTAATATTGCTACAAATTTAAAAGATACCTTTTGATACATATAATATTTTTAATATCATCTATAATTTACTTAAGCTTAAAAACAAATTTATAAGTAGATATTTTCATTTTATAAGTGATAAAATACCATGATAAAGTTAATTTCCCTAGTTACATATGAAAAGAAAAGCACAGCCAAGACATGTAATTAGCCTGAAATTCTCTGCTGTCTGGACATTTCATCTTGATGCCCTATCAAAAGATAACATTAAATGATTTCACTATCACGGTCAAGAGATTTGCTTTCCTAAGAGATACTCAAATTCACTGACAGCCTTATATTTAGGCAAAGAAACTGGACATTGTAGGAAACCACAACGCACAAACAACTAACTTCCCCTGCAGGAAGTAACAATCAGTATTCGCTCTATGACATTAGACTCACTCTGTAAAAAATGAAATGCTCCTAGGATAGTTAATGCTATTTATTCCAGGGAACATATGGTTCCTAGTATTTGTAGTACTGTTAGATAAATCTGCTTTTATTTGTCAGCTTTTTTACTGCTACCCGGCAAAACACCTTTTGTGGCAATGGACAGATGGACTTATGTTGAAATTCAGGACACCTGTCACAAGCACAAATGTTAGCTTGTCAAAAACTTAGGGGGATTTCAGGACTAAACATTCTTCAATCTAGTAACTCCTGTTTGACTTATTTCCACTAAAACTTACTTGAAAATTTGCCCAAACAAAAACAAACAAAAGCTTTTCACAGCTATAACAAAAAAAGTCTGAAGTATGCCACAGTATGAGAATAATTGCTACATACTACAATGCTAACTAGAAAAGTCGAAACAATAAAGAAAATGGGCACATGTACTGCATCGAGTATCAGAAAGGAGGAAATACACAGTAGGAAAGTTCAAAGGAAGAAGATACTCCACATCCCATTCTTCTCACCCTGGGTTTGAAAGAGACTTCCATTTTACCTGAAGCCCAGACATTGATTTTATGAAAATGATTTCTGAGACAGGAATAACTTCTGGCAAAGAACATTTAAGGATTTCATTTTCAAATATAAATTCTTAACAATCATAATGTTACTTGAAAAAACAAAAAAAAAATTCAAGTAGAAAATATTTCTCTACTATCATAAACTAGTAGTGTCAGATTTCTTTTAAGGTATGTCCCTATTTTGATCAGTTTAAATTGTTTATTCTTGATAGGCTCTAGCGGTATTTTTTAATAATAAAAATGTTTAGTAAGTTATTTTTCCAAAGGGAGGGTCATTTTTATTTCCAACTATCATGAGATATTTCTGTAGAAATTCAACAAAAATCACTGGGAATGTTACATCAGGGTTTCTTTTCTGTAATTTAATGTTTCAAAGGAGAACTACTGAATTCACATAATACAATTTACCTTTGTACAAGTTATTCTTTTTATGGCATTGATATTTAAATGCTATCAACTTCGATATTATAAAATTATATTTTATTATTACATTACTCTTAAAAAAATAGCTTATACATGTAAAAGAAAACATTATTTACACCATTTTTATGTATTCTTTCTTTTTGTGTAAAGAAATAACTCAACTCTTCTTAAGTAATAAGGTAAGGAGGGTTCTTATAACCAAAGTACAAAAAAGCATAACTAAATCTTGGGTTGAACCAGGAACTGGGAAACCATCAATAAGTGAAAAAAATACATTTGTATTTTCTCTTGTCCCTTCATTTTTCTGAAAATATGACTATTTTTCATAAATATTATAGACTGATTTTTTTAAATTTTTTTATTTATATGGGGTATGATTGTCCACTTTCGACAAATTTATGTAATATAATCCTACTGATTTTCAAAGACTTAGTAAAAACTGTGGATCAAAATTTTGAATTTCAGAGAGAAAGAATATGATTGTTCAACTTGAAAACTGTGTCCAATTGGCTCAAGGCGGGGTGGGGAAGTTTATAAAATACACGTATGTGCCTGTTAAAAGCCTATCAGCATAGATCGGAGGTCTTATCTCCAAAAATGAGGAGTCAATAAATGAGTTTAGAAATATAATTATTATTGAATTACCAACCAATTCTAGCATTTTGATATTGAAAAGCAGTAATTCAAAAAAGATACTTTATAAGCAAAGATAAATTTGACATGTTAAATTTTATATATTTTTGTGTTTCAGAGCATGAGTACATAAAGTAGTACTCATTCTTTTGATGTTTCTAGGCTTGTAAATTGTGGAGTTTTAAACCACTGACATCAACATTTACAACATCAATAGAGAACCACCATTCAAAAATACAAGCATATCTCTGTAGGCAAGAGTGATGATTACGTCTCAGGTGGTCTGGACTGAAAAGAAACTTGGCCCCACCTTCATGAGCTGTTCCCATGGACATGTTACAAAACCTGTTTATGTTCCAGGTATTTTCTCAGTTAAATGATAAGAAAAACTAGTTCTTAACTGCATAGGCTTTTGGGGAAAATTAACTCATGAAATGCAGCAACATAATAGGTTACTGTAACATAAATTAAGCTTATAAACAATTGGTAATAGGGATAATGTTAATGTAATGAAGAATTTGTGTTGGTCCACATCAAATTTTTCCTAGCCTTTTATTTATTTATTTGTGTTCCTTCAGATAAAATCAGCCACACTCAAAATGAAATTCACAGAAGGAAAGAGCAAACCATAACACAATGTAATACGGTATATGGTGCCCAACCACTCTTCTTTGTTGCCAGTTTGGCACCCTGTTTTTTTCCTGGATATACTCATGTCATAGTTCTACCTGATTTGTACATGTTTCTCACATCTTCATAGCTAAAATTCACAACACTTCCTTGTACCCTTCATATCAAGTTCACACTATCATTTTGTTCATTTTAATGTAAGGTATTAGATTTACTATAGTATTTTGTTACTCATTAGAAAATAACCTGTTTTTTGTTTGTACCAGTGTAAATATTATGATCGATATTGTTATTGTTGGTTCTCTGATTACAAAGTTGCATATGATTTGAGTCCTCTGCTTACATCTACCTTATATTTAATGCATGATATGCAGAATCTAAGGTTTTGCAGTACATTAACCCATTTATCATATTATAACAGAAATAGTACATGGAATAATGCTTAGGGATATTCAAGGGATATCAGTCATTATTACTATCGTTATGCTCTTTCTCTCAAAGGATATCCCTAAATCAAAGAGAGGAATGAACATGTATTAACCTAGCCAACAATGACTAACTGCTCTTTAAAATTAAAACATTGCATATGTGCTGAAATGAACAGAATGTTGCCTTTGCCTGTAGGAAACTCCCAATTTTAATCAGGTATCTCACAACATAAAATGTCATTGTAGAAGATGAGAAAACTTCTACGGCACAAAAAGGTATGGATGCAATCATTGTACTTCAGGTAGCAGAGTCAGTTGAGGCCTATTGAGGAGTAAGCAACATGTGCCAGACCAGCAGAGGGTGTAGATTCAGAGGCTTGGTAGACTAGGTAGATTTGCCACAAAAGTCCACAACATGTAGTTAGATTTGAATTTCTGATAAACAACAAATAGATTTTTTTTTGGTATAAGTTGCCACATGCAATATTTGGAACGTATTTATACTGAAAATGAATTTATTTTTGACAGAAATTCAAATTTGACTGGAGTCTGGATTTTAATTTATTAAATCTGGCAACCCTAGAAGACATTTAGAAAGAAGAAGTATACTTGCAAAGGAAAGGAGTATTGAAAGGGAATAGGAGGTTCCAATAAGATAAAGAAGTTTGGTGTGATGGGAAGCAGAAATATTTTATATCCAGTGATAAAATAGTAACTCATAATATGAGTTTGGATTTGTCAGTACTGAGTCTAATAGAGACTCAGGCATGAAGATGGACTAGATGTTTTTAAAAGCTTTTCCTCCACAAAACATAAGTATCAGATAAAGAGTGCAACAAGAATGTACTTTTAAAGCACTGTTATACTCAGAGGACAGTAAGAGAAGGTGTTAAAGCTGTGTCCCTATAGCTCCCTACAAAAAAGTAAATAAACTGAAAAGCTCAAGAAGACCCAGAAGTAAATATTATAAATATAGAAATTTCGAGATTAAGATCCACAGGAGAAAAATTAGACCTATACCTTTCCCTGTGCAAAGTTTTATCATTGACCATGAGAATTTGTTTAAGATGAAACAATTATTATTATTATTGTTGTTATAAGCAACACTATTACTATTACTAAAATTTCAAGCCTATAGCCACAGTAGTTTTCTTTTTGTTCTTTCTTTTTTCTTATTGAGGAAATGTTCTTTTGTTTCTTTTCATGAATCAACAGCACTTAACTAACTAAAATATGTGTTTTGTGCAATTTATTCTTTGCTTCTCAATTCTAAAGTTTATTATCACATGGAAATATTAGGGGAGGAAACAGAGAATTAAAATGAAATTCAATAAAGTGAATTGGCAAAGCATAACATTCTAAGAAAAGATAAGATAGATTAATGCTATTAAACTGAAGTCTATTGAGAAAAGGTATTTCTAAATCTGTAACTATTATACACACATGCATTTCTTTGAAAATGAAAGAATGGAATGTAAGATTAATGTAAACATGAAAACCACTCCATATGTTGTAGATCTTTCACATTTCATTATTCTGAAAATTGTCTCTTGATGATTCTCAAATAGAGAAAAGCCAGCATATTTGTAATCTATTTGGAAAATAGAGTAATAGAAAATCCCTCAAAAACCAGAAACATTGTGAAGTTTTCAGTACTGTTTTCTGTCTGCAGTGATTAATGTAATCTCCAGATCAGTCTCAAGGCCTGGACACTAAATAATGTACCCCAGTGTATCTTGTGTAATTTATGCACTGGCTGTTCCTATGTGCCCTGTGTGATGGTTTATTTTATGTGCCAACTTGGCTAGGCTTTAGTGCCCAGTTGTTTGCTCAAACACTGGTCTAGATGTTGCTTTGAATATATTTTGTAGGTGTGACTAATGTTTATAATAAATTGATTTTAAGTAAAGAAAGTTAATCACCATAATGTGGGTGAGCCTCATCCAATCAGTTAAAGGATTTAAGAGCAAAATCTGAGGTTTCCCAAAGAAGGAGGAATTTTGTCTCAAGACAGTAACATGAATGCTGCATGCGTTTGTAGCCTACCAGCCCACCCAAAATATCGCAAACTCAGGATGCTAAGTATCGAGTATAAACTGATGTTTCATGCTAAATAAAGGCACAGAATGTGCAACTATTAGGTTATTAACTATGAAATGTTCAATTTCCTTACATACTAAGCTTCACAGCTGATATCTCTGGCATTTCACTTTGACACTTCTTGTTTTTATTTTTCTTGTGAAAGTATTAATACATCCTCATTCTTTCAAACACACAGTGTGACTTGTGGTTATCTTTCAAAAAATTTTTTAGAGCAATGTTTGTGAAATCATGGATAAGTAAAAAATTCATGTTATTTTCAATTATGAGTTCTGTTGTGGAACCACTGCAACGCAGACAGCTCAAAATATCAATGAAGTATTTAAGAAGGATGTTACTAAGGAATGCACAGTATGTTGATGGTTTGAGAAGTTCCATTCTGGTGATTTTAATTTTGAAAATGAGCCATGTGGGTGACCTGAAGCCAAGGTGGGTAACGATCAACTGAAAGCTGTAGTGGAAGCAAATCCATCTGAACCTATGCGTAAATTGGTAGCAACGTTTGACGTTACTATTCCAACAATATTGGAATATTTGAAACAAATGGGCAAGGTAAAGAAGCTGCATAGATGGTTTCCTCATGAATTGAACAAGCATCAGGAGAGAAGTTGTCTTGAAGCTTGCAGAATGTTCGGAATGTGGCTTCTCTGGTTACTCTGCCCCTCCAAGGGAGGAGCCTGCTCAGGGTGAGATAGAAGAGGCCACCGCTGCGGGGCAACTCAGCCCGGAAAGCGCTCTCTCTTGTTACTCCGCCCTTCCAAGGTCGAGTTTGGTAGGCGTGAGGAAGGAGCAGCTGGGCCGGGGGACAAGCTCCTCTAAGCTGGGGAGGAACTCAGAGGGGAAAGCGGCCCCTCTCGTTATTCCGCCCCTTCAAGGGCAGGGCTTGCCCTGCCATCACGGAAAGGCAAGTGGCTGGGGGCGGACTGTTCACGAAATGGCTTCTCTTGTTACTCCCTTCCTCCAAGGGCGGCGCTTCCTCTGCTGGGCAATGGCAGTGGCCCTGCCCGAGTCCATTGCCTGGCCCTGTCCTGCTGGGCTGGAGAAGGCGTGTTGCCCAGTTGGGCATCGCACCACAGCGTTTCCAGGCTATGAACCCCCAAAATGGCAGCTGCCCACCCGCCGAGAGCCAGCAATGGAGGCGATTGTTTAGGGGGGCGCGCAGCAGGCACTGGACCTCGCAGGCTGTCTCAAGGAGCTGCCGGCCATCCCCTCTGCTTCCCTGATGTGCTGACTGGCATCTGTCTAGTAGAGAGTCCCACAAACTCTATTCCACCCTGTTCCAGCCGAATCTTTGGCCGTTTCCAGGGGCAGAGCCTCTCCCTTGGCCTGTACCCGGTGTGCGCCAGAGGCCAGAAGCCTGTCTCCAAACTCCCTCCGAGGATCGGCGGATCCGGGACGTGTCCTCTCAGACCTGACTGTCCCCCACCCAGTGCAGACCTAGCACCATGCACTGGAGAGTTCAAAATGTCCCCCGACTTTGTCTCTTCCCCATACTGCCCGTCAGCCTATGCCTCAACTTCACACTGACTTCAGACACTTCCCTGCCTGAGTGCATGTGGAGGTCCATGGCGGAAAAGTCGTCCTCCTGTGGGTCAGACCACACTGCCCAGCCGTCCAGCGGGTGTGGCCATCCCAAGCTGTATTCCCTATTGTGTATCTGGCACTCTCTGGTCTTAGTGGTCGATTCTCCAATTCACCTTTGTTTTATCCAGCGCTGCTTGTCCCGAGCTGCTTCTCTGCAGATTCAGGATGCTGTTCCTGTGGGAAAGCGATCCACTCATGTATAGCTGTCCACATTCTTTGCCCTCCACTCTGGGAGCAGAGAGCCAGGAGGTCGCCACTAATCCGCCATTTTTCCCCCTTTCAAATGTACTGTAATTTTTAAATATGTTCTGCTATCCACTAGGTTAAACTTTTTAATTTGCAACCTTTCAGATCATTTTGTTTTTCTTGTCCATTTGCATTTTTGTACAAACTTTTTAAGCAGCATGTCATTTCTCCAAAGTCATTTACTATTTGACTGGCTAGAGGATACAAGCTCTTGACAAATTATTGACAACATACTATCCATGTTCTGGGCTATACTGACCTGCCTCCATGAATCCAGCCTTTATTTAATGTTTACTTTTTCCTTGTGCTCCACAGTCCAGACACCTCAGTTTCCTCTCTTTTCTTCAAATACTTCAAACATGGTCCACCCATGGCTTTGTATTTTCTAAATACTCTGCCAGTTCTGATATTCTACCAGATATCCACTTGCATAGCTTCTTCATCCCTTCCATGTTTACATAAGTCTTACGTTGTCAGTGAGTCCTTCCCTAAGTATCACTGCTTTAAAAAAAAAAGCATCTCAACCACTTATACTCCCCATATCTCTCTCTAATTTAATTTTTTATATTATTGCCTATATATATTACACATATATTCTTACATTTTTCTGTTATCATAATTATATATTGTCTATATTTTTGCAAATATGGTATTTCCAACTTATTCATTGTAAGTCATGCAATATGATTGGTTCTGATGGTCTTGTCTTTAGTTCCAGAATTGTGTATCTTATGTCATATAGGCTCAATGAAAATGTACTATGGAGCCTTAAAAATCCTCTTATTCTGATTCTTGCATAACTCTCCAATTTTAAGTTGACATTTGTCTCACTCTGTCCCAGTAGAATTAATCTGTTATTTGTTAAAATATTACAGTTATTAAAACAACAGAAATAGAGATTTACACACACTATCCTCAACTTAAAATGGTTTGACTTACAATTTTTCAACTTTACAATGGTGCAAAAGTGATAGACTTTCAACAGAAACTCTAAGTACCCACGCAACCATTCTAATTTTCACTTTTAAAACAGTACAGTAGTCACTCTTTATTTGCAGGGAATATATACCAAAACCCCCAGGGGAAGCTTGAAACCTCAGATATTTCCAAGCCATATATATATACTGTTTGCTCATATACATATATACCTTTGATAAAGTGTAATTTATCAATTAGGAACAGTAAGAGATAAACAACAATAGCTAATAATAAAACAGAACAAGTAATACAATATATTGTAATAAAAAGTATGTAAATATGATATGATACATATTTATATATATATATCAATAACTGTACTCATCTATTTTCAGACCACAGTTGACCATGGGTAAATGAAACCATGGAAAGCAAAACTGTGGATAAGTAGGGACCACTATATTCAATGCTTTATTGTAAAATAGGGTTTGTGTTAGATTTTGAGCACTGTAGGCTAATGTCAATGTTCTGAGCATGTCTAAGGTAAGCTAGGCTGAGTGAGATGTTTGGTAGGTTAAGTGTGTTAAATGCATTTTCTATTTTGATATTTTCAGCTTACAAATGAATTTATTGAGACATAAGCAAGAAGCATCTCTAGTGATGCATAAAGATATTCAAAGTATATAGTTAAGTTAGTAATTCATGTCTCAGAATAATATATATTTATAAATATTATTTTCTAAAAATGAAATAATACATGCACATATGTTACTATAAAATGTAAGCAAAAAAAAAATATAAGCAAAACCTTTCACAGTTTACCTTCAGGAAAACTGGTGCCTTATATGAAAAAGATGTTTAGTTCAGTTTTCATATCTTTTATGGGTAGGCTTTTTTGTTATGCACATAGGAAAATTTTGCAATATGATAAACTATTATGAATAAATAAATAGACATAATTTCTCATCACTCAGTTTAATGTGTTGTGAGACCTTTTGGTACTGTAGGTTTGTGGAGCTCCATGTCAAAATATTGCCTCCTCATTACCAAAATTTCTCCACCAGAAAGAATAATGTATTAAATTGTTGACACTTAGTAAAACACGGTTTCTCATTTCCCGGGGCTTCATGTATTCCTCCATTTTTAAACAAATCATTATTCTACAAAGTTTTATAGAAATAGAATAATCTCAAGAATAGAAAATTGGTTAACCTAACACAATGTTTGAAATCACAAATCCTAAAGTTTTAATATGCTATCCAGAAATTGAAACTGTAAACACAGCACTATTCATTGAACTCTCCCGCGGGACAAGATTAATTTCAGTAATGCTTCTGCTTTAAACATCATCAGTATGGTAAGATTAATCATGTTTTAGCAAGATGTATTGTTTGAATGTTTGATGCATATTAATGTCCTGACAGTTAGTGTGGTTATTTATCTTCATATTCAAAAGTTGTAACAATCTTAGTGTTAGTAATGTGCAAAGTCATAGCTCTGCAAAGCTTTCTGTTCTGCACAATGGAACCAATTTTTAATAAGGACAGGCATTTTAAACTTACATAATTAACTCTTACGTAACATTTTAAAGTGCTTTCCAAAAAACGATCATTGTTAAAAATTTGACTTTATATCTTTCATGATAACTTCAAAAAGTTCTCATTAGTGGCACTAATGCAACTATAAAATAACACTATTCATTTTTCTCTATTAACTTTGTCAATAACTGAAGCTATCTTTAAAAAATTAAAATATAAAGTTATTACGTTAGCTAATCACATATACATAAAATAAAAGTTTATTCCAATTTCTCCACTTTCTCTCTCTCTTTTTTTAGGTTATCGATATTTTTTTGTGGAATGAAAGAACAAATTTACTCAATTCATATCCAACGGACTATTGTGTGTCAGGCACTGTTCTTTTTTTTTTTTTTTTATTTATTTCAGGATATTATGGGGGTAAAAACGTTGTGGTTACATTTTATGACTTTGCCTCACCCAAGCCAGGATTTGAGGCATGCCCTTTCCCCCATGTAATGCTCACCATTTCCATTAGTTGTGAGTTTATCCACCCTCATCCTCCCAACCCCCAGTGAATATTACTTCCATGTGAGCATCTTAGTGTTGATCAGTTAGTGCCAATTTGATGGTGAGTACATGTGGTGCTTATTCTTCCATTCTTGTGATACCTCACTTCTGAGGATGGGCTCAAGCTCGATCCAGGAAAATATAAGAGGTGCTAGATCACCACGGTTTTTTGTAATTAAGTAGTATTCCATTGTATACATATATCATATTTTATTAATCCACTCATGGATTGACAGGCACTTGCGTTGATTCCACATCCTTGCAATAGTGAATTGTGCTGCTATAAACATTCGAGTGCAAATGTCTTTATTACAGAATGTCTTTTGTTTCTTTGGGTAGATGCCTAATAGTGCTGTTGCTGGATCAAATGATATTTCTATTTTTAGCTCTTTGAGGTATCTCCAAATTCTTTTCCACAGAGGTTGCACTAATTTGCAATCCCACCAGCAGTGTAAGAGTGTTCTTATCTCTCCACATCCTAGCCAGTATTTGTTGTTTTGGAATTTTTTGATAAAGGCCATTCTCACTGAGGTTAGGTGATATCTCATTGTGGTTTTGATTTGCATTTCCCTAATGATTAGAGATATTGAGCATATTTTTATATGTTTGCTGGCCATTATTCTGTCTTCTTTTGAAAAGCTTCTGTTCATGTCCTTTGTCCATTTATTGAGGGGGTTGTTTGATTTTTTCTTGTTGATTTTTTTGAGTTCTACATAGATTCTTGTTACCAGCCCTTTATCAGACGTGTAGAAAGCAAATATTTTCTCTCATCTGTAGGCTGTCTATTCGCTCTAATGATAGTTTCCTTGGCTGTGCAGAAGCTTTTTAGTTTAACCAGGTCCCATTTATTTATTTTTGTTGCTGTTGTGATTGCTTTGGGGATCTTATTCATAAATTCTTTGCCTAGGCTAATACCTATAAGAGTTTTTCCAACATTTTCTTCTAGAATTCTTACGGTTTCGTGCCTTAGGTTTAAGCTTGTTAACCATTGTGAGTTGATTTTTTGTCAGAGGTGAGAGATACAGATCCTGTTTCAATCTTCTACATGTGGCTATCCAATTATGCTAGCACCATTTATTGAACAGGAATTTTTTTTCCCTAGTATATGTTTTTGTCTGCTTTGTCAAAGATCAGATGGCTATATGAGGATGGTTTTATATCTGGGTTCTCAGTCCTGTTCCATTGGTCTGTGTCTCTGTTCTTGTGCCAGTACCATACTGTTTTGGTTACTATAGGCTAGTAGTATAGCTTGAAGTCTGGTAAATTGATGCCGCCCAATTTGTTTGTTTTGCTTAAGGTTGCTTCGGCTATACAGGGTCTTCTCTGGTTCCCTACAAAGCATAGAATTATTTTTTCTATATCTGTGAAAAATGATGTTGTATTTTAATAGGGATTGCATTGAATCCCTACATTCAATCTCTTCCATTCTTTTCATTTTAATTACTAACACTGAAATCTCCACACTTAGCATTCTGAGCCAGAACACACTTCCTAACTTCAAATATATATGTCAATTACATATATGAAATCTCCAAATGAATGTCTCATAAGTATCTCGAACACATTTGCCCAAGTGTGAGAACTTAATGATCTCCCCCTCTACTATCGTTGTTTTTCTTCTACCATTCCTGGTGGTAAACAATGTTATGGGCACACAGTATTTTTTTCTTATACTAGAAATCTAAGGATTCATTCCAAAGGACTTTATCCTTCATTAACTTTACATTATATAAATTACCAGTTCACTATGTTCCTTGCTAACTACTCTTCCTTCTATTCTGATGGTGCATATTTCATTTTATGCCACTACTGTTATTCTCTAGACATTTGCATCTATATTATCTGACCTCCTTATTTCTTGATATTTGTTTCATGTGCAGCTCTGAGTAATGAAAAAATGATTAAACAAAACTAAATTTTCTTTCTAGTTTATGCAGTGCATTATTGCTGTATGTGCAATACCACAAATACACCCAATGTCCCATCTTTTGTTTCATTAGCTTTTCCTATCTGGATTGGAGAAATTTAAAACATCTCCAATCTTTATTTAAGATACCTCATAATATCCATTTCTAAGGTCATTGCATTAAACATTTCTACAAATAAATATCTGCTAAGGAAAAAAGTACAAGAAACAAAACAAGAAAGACAATAATTGGTATTTTAGATTGTAGATTAATTTCTCCTTTTTTCATATTTCTAAAAGATATTTGAACATATTTTATTACTATTATTTTCCATAATAAAAATATGCATAATTTACAAAAGAAGAATAAGAATAAAGTCATGTAGTCCTGATTTAAATGACTAAAATTTAATAGTTGACAAAATATTATACTAATTCATTTTTGAAAATTAAATGAATAATAAAAGATTGCTCAGAGCCATATAGTGTAAGGCTTTAGTATATTTTATGAAAATCCTGCCAAATAATTAGATTTAGACACAATTTTATTACAAAAATGTATTCTCTTCAGAATAACCCATCTAAGTTTGAGTGCCTTACTAATAATCATCCTTAATAATGATAATAAATCATTTCTGAATGCTACTTCTCTGCCAAGCACCAAGCTAAGTGCCTTACAGTTATTATTTCAGCAAACTCACTTGGCAGCCGTATTATTTGGACTTTTATTATTATCCCAATTTCATCACAAAGATGAAATGACCATCTTTAAGTTGTATAGCATGTGTAATTTATAGAGAAGGCATTTGAAATCGAGTTTCTCTGATACTAAAATCTATGAAATGGGGAATTGGTGCTCAGTGTACTATTAAATTCTAATAAAGAAGTTACTGTTGGAAATCCTTTAAGAACTATTAAAATTAAAATCATATTAGAAATGTTTTTGGAGTAGATAGGTAAGGAAAGTGATTAAGTATTAAACAATGTAATTCTTTTAAATGTAAGAATTTTCCCCTAAATACACCACACATTTTAATGTATCAGTATTCCTTTGAATATGTTGGCACAGATTATAAAATTTGTTAGTTTATTTTTATAGAATACTGTTTTTTTAAAATTAGGTATAGGAAAATTTAGTTTATATATTATCATTCTATGTCAAATTCTTTTAGGCCAATATTAACTCTTGGAGAGTCCCATTCTTGGCACCATTATTTTGTGTTATTATATTATTCAGATGTAATATTAACATTATCAATATTTTATAATCACACTCCCAACTAAAGAGGACATAACTGCCTGGGATAGTTGAACTGGTGTTATAAATAGAGGAACTACTATGACCTAAATTTCTTAGGTCTGTTTTAAACATTCTGCATAAATCATCTTGGTTACAGAAACGTAGTAAATGAAAAGTCAGAATGATTTAAATGTCTTCAGGAAGTATATACTCAGTGCTTCTTCAGAAAGCATACTTTCATCAATTACTCATTCCTAAAGATGGAATAGCAACAAAAATGAGTTCATGACAATTAGTGTCCAATTCAGTCATATCTGAGCTACCAATTTTAAAGAAATTGTTTTATGTAAGAAAATAAAAATTGTTGAAACATATATTAATAAAAATATAATTGATTCTCAAGTCATGAGATCCATTTTATTCAAGCAAAAACATAGCATATGAATTTTAATGCAATATATAGTCTGGAAAAGGTGATAATACAATATGTACTAATAATAATCAAGCTGAGAGTCAAATCAAAGATTCAATACCATTCACAATTGCTACAAAGAAAATAAAATACCTAAGAATATATTAACCTCCTTGGTTAAATATATTTAACCAAAGATCTCTGCAAAGAGAACTATGAAACCGTAAAGAAAGAAATCCTCGATGATTGAAACAAGTGGGAAAACATATCATGCTAATGGATTGGTAGAAACAACATTGTTAAAATGTCCATACTACCCAAAGTGATTTACAAATTCAGTGCAATGCTCATCAAAATACAAGGTAATATTTCACAGATCTAGAAAACATAATTCTATGCTTCGTGTGGACTCATAAAAGAGCCCAAATATCCAAAGCAATCTTAACCAAAAGGAACAAATCAGGAGGCATCCCATTACTAGACTTCAGACTATACTACAAGGCCATAGTAACCAAAACAGCAAGGTATTGGCACAAAAATAAATTCATAGACCAATGAAATAGAAGAGAAAACACAGATATAAAACCACTCACATACAGCCAACTGAACTTTGATAAAGCAGACAACAATATACACTGGGGAAGGAATCCCTACTCAATAAATGGTGCTGGAAAACTTGGATAGCCACATGCAGAAGAATGAAACAGGATCCATATCTCTCACCCCTTACAAAAATTAATTCAAGATGGATAAAGGACTTAAATGTAAGGCATGAAACCATAAGAATTCTAGAAGAAAATGTTGGAAAAACTTTTATAGATATTGGCCTAGGCAAAGAATTTATGAATAAGATACCAAAGGCAATCACAGCAGCAACAAAAATAAATAAATGTGACTTGAACACTGGCTTTTTTTCCACTTAGCTAATAACTTCAAGTTTCAATTATGTTGTACCATGTGTCAAATTTATTTCTCCATTTTAAGGCTGAATGATATTTCATTGTATACATATTCCACACTTTGTCCATTGGACTCTTGGTTTGTTTCCACCTTTTGGCTGTTGTGAATAATGCTGCAGAACTAGCATATACAAATGTATATTTAGGTCCTGTTTTTATTTCTTTAAATGGTAGAAGCATCTTTTTACGTTATGTGTATTTAACCACAATAAAAAAATAAGTAAAAATTGCATATAATTCAATAGATTCAGTATAATGCTTGCATTGACTGGTAAAGGATAAAAATAGCAATTAACATTAAGAAGGCTTGCTACATATTTAATAATAAATAACTGAAGAGATTTTCCCATGATTTTTTCATCTCTTATTATCTAGTGAAACAGAGTAACTTGAATGCTACGGTTAAAAACAAAAACCTTCCACACCTGGAATAATCTTCATTTGATTGGTGTTTTACATTTTTCCGTACTTAATTCACGATATATTATTTCATGTTTTTCATCTAAGTTCATGAAAGAAATTGATCTATAATTTTTCTTGCTTTAAATGGCTCTGTTATGTTTTACTATCAAAGCCATTTTGCACAAATATCTTCAGATATTTTTCCTCTATTTCTATTCTTTGGAGGAGTTTTTGTGATTTGGCTATTAGTTTATTTCCTATTATAATGTTTAATTGCAAAAGAAATATTAGAAGTGATTTACTCAAGTAAGATGATGTTAGATACACCTTTAAAAAGTCATTTGGACTAAGAACAATCATTTGTATATACATTTTTTTCATATGTACTATACACCAGCAACTGAATGTCTTACTTTATATACATATATATATATATATATATGTGTGTGTGTGTGTGTTTTAAAAATGCAAAATCAACTTCTTATGAAAATAAACCTTAAAAGTATGTTTCAATCATTGTTTTAAGTTATGGCATAGGTATGAATGATCACACTTAGTTTTTCTAGATTGAATTGAGAAAGATAGTAAAATAGATTTTACTTAATCAATATGCTGACTGTCACAATTTAGCAAGCATATTCATTCCTAATCTAATTCCAGATTATCAAAATAGTTTTATTTAAAAAATGTTTCTACTATGTAGATTAAAAATGGAATTAGGTCACTTTGTCCCCTAACTCTTTGGGGATCTTATATTTATAATATTTTTCCAAATCATTATATATTTATTCTCGTGTCCTGAGGAGCAAAAATATATAATAAATGATCAGTATGCTTTATATGGCATGCCTTTATTTACATATTCATTTAAATCTGAAAGTGAAATTTTATGTAACTTTGTTTCATACTTTCCAAAAGGAGAAGGAAAATGTTGGAAAGTCAGAAGGAATGTTAGGTAAAGACAATTTTGTAAGCTCATTATTGTCCCAAATTATATAAAGATATGCAGCATCCTACTTTTTACACAAATGGAACATTTTCTCACATGGAGTAATATCGTAGTACTGATTTATTGTTGGTATAAATATCAATTTACCTTAATTACTACATGCCCCTCAATGTAGCACAACTTATCTTTCCTGGTTTGAAGTGTGAGTTGTAATATTTTTTATTGGAGTGGGTATGTCTCAGATAAAAATAAAGTGTAGTTTTGCTTTTTGGCATGACCTTGTCATTTGAGAAAGCATTACATTTTAATGACACATAATTTAAAATGCCTCTAGGAGTGAGTTGAATTTACTGAGATATTTTTAAGAGCCATTACTTACCAGAGGTTGTCAGAGCACTAGTAGAGTGTCAACCTTCTTCAGGGCAGATATTTGAGACTACTTGAAATGAATTAACACTTCTACTATTAATGTTTGATGGCAGGCCATAGTGGAAAAGATGGATGCTTACATAATTGACATCCTTAACATTTAGAGCTGAATGCTTAAATGCCAAAAACATAATTCTGAATAAAATGTCAGGACCTAACTCAATAATATTTAATGATGTAATAGGACAGGAATGAACAGAAGTCATTTTACATTATTAATGAAATTATTTAAAATAGGCTTAATTATCTCCATATATCAGTAAGGAGTTTTTATTCATATTATTATTTCTAAGAATAATTTATCCCAAATTTTCAACTTCTACAAGTTCAGAGATGTCAAACATCATTCTGAGTCACTTTATTGCAAAATGCATTTATGAAAATATAAACAGCAAATTTTACTTGATAAGCTTAATATTTTAATTTGTTCCAATTGGCATAGCATCAAATTATGCTTTATTCTCAATATTTTTAGTCCTGGTGAGCAGTTCTTTTCTGAGGAAATGACATATTTAATAATAACTTACACAAGAAGAATTGTAGACATAAAAAAAACAAAGAACAATAAATATCAACAATACAATAATCACTTAAAAATTATTAAGAAAACTTATTCATTAGCATGATTGAGAAATAACTGAATGATAGGTATTTTATGTGTCAATATGACTGAATAAAATAACTTTATCTTTAATTAATGAGAAAGTGGTGCTTTTGGGATTCTGTTACAAAACTCTGTTTTTGTGGAGGGAACTTTAGAGAATACCTTTTAAAAAATCTGTATTCATTTTTATCCAGAGCTGTAAGAAACTTGGGGCAGATTATGGTTCAGCTAGTCATTTTGCAAAGCCCTGAATTCTGGTACTATAACCTTAATCACAACTGTAGGAAGAAAATAGGCTTCAGTATGCTTCCAACTTATATTTAACTGTGTTCATCCATGTAAGGAAGTTTTCTTGAAGAGGATTTGTACATGAGATAATGTGTCACATCCTTGCTTCATACAACAGAGGAAAGACTAGTCAACATCAAATATGGAAGTCTGAGAATACAGTGATAAGTGGCAAGGGGTAGTCCAAGATACCAACTGACAGTGACTAGTTCTAAATAGTCATTTTTTTCTGTCTCTATGTTTGCGACAAAACAGTTAACCTATCTACTGAGAGTCAGTATTCCCTTTCATAGTACTGTTATAGTAAATTTTATAACTCTAAAGGGGGTTTCTGAGAAGTTTCCAAGAGCTCCAGAAGTCAAAACTATTGCCATGATAATTCTCTTTCACTCACATTCCCTCATAAGAGTATGGTGGAGTTTTCTACAAACTACTAGATGAATCATATTGCGACAGACTGAATGCGAGAGGACCTGTATGGATCCAGATACCATCATTAAACTAGCAATTTAAGATTTGCCAAATGTAAAACAATGTTACTCTTTTCACTATTGTTTGTTTAGTTATTTTGTGCAATTAAAAATAGATATATGATATATATAGTATATTTTAAATAATGTTATTTATGTAATGGTTTATTATTGTTATTTAAAGTGAGTTAATAAGTAACATTTACTTTCAGATTTAATTTCTAATATTATAAATTTAAATATGGCCAACATATATGAATAAAAAACTTTTGGCCCCCCAAACTTTCTAAGACTGTAGAGAGTTCTTAAAAGCAAACAGTTTATGAACCACTGTTTTCCTGCATCTTTAATGACTGATGATTATTATTACTATTTTTGTTGTTATTATTTAAAGTACCTTCCTCCACCCCTGGATCTTTGGAGAGATAATATTTTGTTTTTCTTAGGATCTGCAAATACTCCCCTATCATAGGATACATGATAACTAGAGTTTCTAAATTCTTTACATTTCTAGGAAAAGCCTACCCTGTAAATGGCCTCTGAGATTCATGACAAATTCTGGATTTTTAGGTTAGTTAGTTATCACTATTTAATTATACAAGAAAGTTATTCAAGTATAGTGCTTATAGATAGCTATTTTGTTTTCCCCAAATTCCTGTGTTAAAGCCCTAACGCCCAATGTGAGTATAATTAGAGGTTGGGCCTATAGGGAGATAATTTAGGTTAAATGAGGTCATAAGGGAAGAGCCCTGATCTGATAGAATTAGTGTTAATTTAAGAAGAGACACCAAGAGAGCTCCATTTTCTCTCTCTCCTCATCCCGTGGGGACACAGAGAATAGGCAAGCCATCTGCAAAGCAGGAGAGCTAAATACTGCTGGAAACTTGATCTTGGACTTTTCAGCCTCCAGAATTGTGAGAAAATAAATTTCTGTTGTTTAACCCACCCAATCCGTGGTATTTTGTTATGGCCGCCTGAGCAGACTAATGCAGCTACTTTACCCTAACACTTCCCAGTGTCAATCAGTATATTCTTTTTTCCCCTTTTCTATAAGCAACTTTGGAGCAAGGGGAATACTGTTCTCCTCATTGTGTCTCTAACACATAGTACATATTTTCCAGAACAAAGTAGCTACTTAAGTGTTTAATGAATGAATAAATTATACCTGTGTCCTTTTGATTTAATGATTTCTTTTCCTTGGGTAGACCCTCACTAGTCAAATTGCTGGATAGAATGTTAGGTCTACGTTTATTTCTTTGAGGAACCTCCATACTGTTTTCTGTGAAGATTGTATGAATTTACATTCCTACCAAGAGTATATAAGCATTACCTTTTCACCACATCTGCACCAATATCTATTGTTTCTTGACTTATTAATAAAGTCCATTCTGATAGGGGTAATGTGGTATCTCATTGTGATTTTAATTTGCATTTCCCTGATTAGTGATGTTGAGCATTTTTCTTTTCCAAAAGTGCATTGGCAATATGTATATCCTCTTTTGAAAAAAACAAAATCCATTCTTGTCCTTTGCCCACTTTTGATGTTTTTATTTTTTTTTTCTTGCTGATTTGACTTCTTTGTAGATTCTGGATATTAGTCCTTTGTTGGATGTACAGTTTGCAAATATTTTCTCTCATTCCGTAGGCTGTCATTTACTCTATTGATTATTTCCTTTGTTGTGCAGAAACTGTTTAGTTTAATTTAGTTCCATTTGTTTATTTTTGTTGCTGTTGCATTTGTTTTTGAGGTCTTTATGATAAATTCTTTGCCTAAGACCATGTCTTAAAGAAATTTTCCAACATTTCCCAATATTTTCCAATATTTATTGTTTTGGGTGTTAAATTTAAGTCTTTACTCCATCTTGAGTTAATGTTTGTATAGGGTGAGAAATAGGGGTTCAGTTTCATTCCTCTGTACATGACTTAGAATTGGCATATACCATGTATATACATATTCAAATATTCAGAAACGCATTACATGGTTCTGCTGGAAAGTCATGAAGTACAGAAAACACAGTTTTTCTATAGCGTCAAGGAAAAATAAAATGGTTTTTAAATGAATGACCTTGTCTCTGTTTAAGTATCCAAAAAAAGTTTGCGTTTTAGACAAGTTTTGGTGATCAATATAAGATATAATTTCATGTGATAAAACACTGTATTCAAATACAATAAATTATTTTAATGTTAGGTGTGTCAGATTAACAAAGGGCACTGACATAATTTTTCTCCCATAGGTAAAATTTAATTCTATACAGTAATACTTTGTTAACACTCCTCCTTCCTGTTCTGATTTTGAAGTACAGGAATAATTTTGATTTTTAAAATCCTAGGAAAAATGGGCTTAATTATACTTACTATTTGCAAAAGATAAAGATAGTTTAATGTTAATTTAAAACTAATTAATGTGTCATAAATATTTTCTTCAATAAGTCTCTGTAACTTGAATTTATTTCAGAAAAGATTCCAGATTGACATAGAAACAAGAGTGAAATATCACCTCTCAAGTGAGAATTCAAAAGGTTGATGTAAATGAGTAGAAAAATTTTACGCTAGTGACTAACTTCAAGAAGCAAACCTGTAACAATGGGAGACTCTGAGGATGACTTCATTGGGTTATCAGGAAGCATCTTTGATATAAAATTAACATGTTATGTATTATATATAAAAGCTAATTTTATTAGATATTCACACATATTACGATATGTTTTTTGTTTCCTCCTGGGAGTGCCATATGTCCAATAAATAGACTTGCTTTTCTCTCTCTCCCTCTCTCTCTCCATCCTCCTCCCCTACCTCTCTTACTCTTTCACTCTCTCAGTCTCTCTCTAAGAAAGCAGCTGGTCTTTCTTCTGTAATACTTCTCTCAGTTCACACTAAGGGCTGCTGATCAACACATTTAATGATGCATTTGACTTTATTTTCACAGCAAAGTGATTACGTGATGACTTTGGATAGTGTTGACATCAGTGTAAGTAGTTAAAATCTGAAAATAAATTAGTCTGTTCTGTTAATTATTTAGAATGCTTGACAGCTCTAATCAAACATTCTATATCAGCTTTTTTTAAGATGAAGAATTTAGGATGATTCCTTTATCAAAAACTGTTGGGGAACATTCAGGTGGACAAAGTTATCTTGGAATATTTGACATAAGATTTTCAGAACCTTTACCCCATTACATATTTTGAATCTATAAAAGGCACAATTTGTCCTTAAAGAACATTTTTTGTGCATATATCTTCTATATTCTGGAAACGATAAATGTAGATATTTAAAGACTTACTATAGGTAGAAAGTAATTGGCTTAATTATATACTAGATTAAAAACTGCCTATTAGTAATTAATTTACACCTACAGTCATTTAGACATAAAAGGCATTTTGGAGAAGGAGTAAAAGAGGAATATAGGTAAGAAAAGTTGCATAGATATAGAGATAAATAGATGTATATATAGATTAAAAAGTTGAGAGTTTTAAATTAATTTATTTTTATATTTATTTTTATTTTTTGTATTGTTGTTTTATTATGGATTAAATATGTGTTTCCTAAGTCTTCCAGGTAGATCTGGGATGAAGTCATATGGAAAATATCACTGAGATCCTCTTAAACAGTAAATGCTACCATTTTCTGAAGTATGTTGTTTCAGTATTTGATCAGCCAGGATTCTATCAAAAAATTATAATCATTTTCCACATTTGTAGTCCTAAGAGTTACTACAGGACATACAGGGCATCAAAGGCTTTTGCAGTGACCGGTAGACTGGAGAAAAAAGATCCTGGAACATTACTAGCTCGGGAAATGCAGAAGTGCAAACTCTCCAGACTGCAGTACAGAAGTGACTTGAGGGTGCTCACCCAGAAGCCACCACAAACTTCTCTGGGACAAGTGCCCATGAAATTGTCTTTAGCTGTCACCCAAGAATATCTTCAACTTCTAGCCTGTCTTCCAAAACTTCTGCAAATGTATCTCCTTGACAGAATCACATTTATGACTCTGCTCATTATATCTGTCACCCTAGCCCACTATAATCACTCAGATATATTTATATCAACCAAATGATGTTATACCTGTATGTTATTTTTTAACTATTATTTCACATGTAATCAAATGCCTATTAGGCGTCTGATACTGAGATGATCACTGGGGATGCAGTGATGAACAAAGAGTACTTTTTTCCTTTAAGCTTACAGTCCAGTGGGAGAAATAACCAGAAACAAATAATCACACAAATAATTCTATCACGACTTCTATCTTCTCAGACTCTGAGAAGTACTACAAATAAAAAAATTATGATATAGGCATATGGCAATGAAAACCGATTTAGTGGGGAAACACCAGTTAAGCTTTCTCTGAAGAAGTATAGGCTTCGAATCCTAAAGTATAAATAGAAGTCAGTGAAGAGAAAAAGACCAGGAGGATCAGAGAAGTATTCTAGACTAAGAAAATGGCAAGAATCAAGATTTTCAGGTGGGAAAGTGCTTGGGATATTTAATGAACTCAGTAGAAGCTGAGTGCTGGGGGCATGCAGAAGACGGGTGGTGGACTCACGAATGAGGTTGAAATGCTTGGTGATGGCGGGTGGCCACATCGTCCAGATCTCTTTCCTCTAGCTTTAATGAGTTTGGATTTCCCTTCTTATCTTTTTGAATGGGAAGCAAATTAAAGATTTCATGTAAGGTTTTAATATAAGATTTCTATTTTAAAAATATTGTTCTGCCAGTAATGGGAGTTATGAAATAGCAGAAGGATTATAATACATTTATTGAAATATCCATTGTCTTGCTCATTGTTTCACATGTGGTTCATGCAGTATTGTCAGTTTGAAGCACTGTTGTAGGATTTCAGTTACAGTCAGTTCAAAGCAAAGTAACATCAGCAAGGGGAGTGCTTAAAATCATTCTGTAAGGGTTGTTCATTTTACGTGCTCCGTGTGTGTGTGTGTGTGTGTGTGTGTGTGTGTGAAACAAGAGCTTTATTTATCACACATCCTACAAACTCCAGGAAAACAGAGCCCAAGCCAATGAATCTTCAAACGCCATTGCACGACATATCCTTTAAATAAACCTCTTTAATAAAAAAGTCATGATTTGGCAGAAGATTTTTAAGTGGCATTTACGATATAAATTCTAAACATATTGCCTTTCTTTAAAACTTTGTGCATTTTATTAAATGCTTGTAGACATGTGCTCTGGCCCAAAGGGAAATGCTCTAAAGACAACTTCGAACATCCAACTCAACACACTTGTGAGCTTCTCTTATTCTGTCTGAGGAAATTCTAAAAAACTTTAAAACCTCTGTAATTTACAAATAATTTCACTTACAAATACTGCCTCTTTTCATTATATCCTTACTATTGGGAAGCAAACTCACAGTAAGTATCAAGTCTTTTCGCATTTAAGTTCAGTAGTTTATATTCACTATTATTTCCTCTTAAAATTGCCTTTACATATGCACAATAAAAGAGCTAAAAATTCACCATCAAAATATATTCTATTCTGAGGAAGAAGAATCTTTAGAAGTGTAGGCATACCTTGGAGATATTGTGGGTTCAGTTCCAGACCACCACAATACAGTAAATATTGCAATAAGGTGAATCACATGAATTTTTTGGTTCCCCGGTACATGTAAACTTTATGTTCATACTATACTGCAGTCTATTAAGTATGCGATAACATTATGTCTAAAAAACAGTGCACATACCTTAATTAAAAATAATTTATAGCTAAAAAGTGCTAGCAATCATTGTAGCCTTCAGCGAGTCATAATTTTTTGCTGGTGGACGATCTTGCCTTGATGTTGATGTTCATGGCTGCTGATTCATCAGGGTGTTGGTTGCTCAGGGTTGAGGTGGCCGTGGCAATTTCTCAAAATAAGACAACAATAAATTTTGCTGCATTGATTTACTCTATTTTGCAAAAGATCTTTCTGTAGCATGCAATGCTATTTGACAGCATTTTATACACAGTATAATTTCTTTCCAAATTGGAGTCAATCCTTTCAAAACCTGCTAAGGCTTTATCAACCAAATTTATGTAATACAAGAAATCATTTGCTGTCGTTACAACAGTGTTAAAAGCACCTTCATCAGAATAGATTTTATCTTAAGAAACTACTTTCTTTGATCCTCCATAAGAAACAACTCCTCATCCATTCAAGCTTTATCATGAGATTTCAGCAATTCAGTCACATCTTCAGGATCCACTTCTAATTCTAATTCTCTTCTTATTTCCACCACATCTGTAGTTACTTCCTCCACCAAAATCTTGAACCCCTCAAAGTCATCCATGAGAGTTGGAATCAACTTCTTCCAAACTGCAGTTAATGTTGATATTTTCACTTCATTTTGTGAATCACAACTGTTGTAAATGCCATCTAGAATTGTGAATCACTTTCAGAAGATTTTCAATTTATTTTGCCCAGGTCCATCAGAGTAATTACTATTCATGGCAGTTACATCCTTGTGAAATCTATTTCTTAAATAATAACACTTCAAAATCAAAATTACTCTTTGATCCATGGGCTACAGAATGGATGTTGTGTCATCAGGCATGAAAACAACATTAATCTCTTTGCACATTTCCATCAGAACTCTTGAGTGACCAGGTGCATTGTCAATGAACAATATTTAGAAAGGAATCTCCTTCTTCAAGCAGTAGGTCTCAATAGTGGGCTTAAAATAGTCAGAAAACCATGCTGTAAACAGATATGCTATCATACAGGGTTTGTTGTTCCATTTACAAGCATACGCAGAGCAGATTTAACAGAATCCTTCAGGGCCCTAGGATTTTCAAAATGGCAAACAAGCATTAGCTTCAATGTAACATCACCAGCTCCCCTAACGAGAGAATTACTCTGTTCTTTGAAGCTTTGAAGCCACGTCTTTACTCCTTCTATCTGTTAAAGTCCTTGATGGCATATTCTTCCAATATAAGGCTGTTTCATCCACATCAGAAATCTGTTGTTTAGTGTTATCTACGTTTATTCACCTTACTGCTTCCTCTTGCAATTTTAAGTTATAGAGAATATAACCTCACGAACCAACTTCTGCTAGCTTCTAACTTTTTTTCTACAGCTTCCTCACCTCGCTCAGCATTCACAGAATTGAAGAAAGTTAGGACCTTCCTTGAGATTAGACTTTTGCTTTAGAGAATGATGTGGCTGGTTTGGTCTTCTACCCAGACCACTAAAACTTTCTCCGTATCAGTAATAAGGCTGTTTCGCTTTCTACTACTGATGTATTCACTGGAGTAGCACTTTTAATTTCTTTCAGGAACATTTCTTTTGCATTTGCAACTTGGCTATCTGTTTGCAGAAAGAAGCCTAACTTTCAGCCAAGCTCAGATTTCAACATGCCTTCCCCACTAAGCTTAATCATTTCTAGCTTTCAATTTAAAGTTTGAGATGTGTAACCTTTTATTTTATTTGAACACTTACAGGCTATTGTAGAGTTATTAATTGGCCTAATATCAATATTGTTATGTTTCAAGGAATAAGGAGTTCCAAGAAAAGGGAGACAAACAGGGAATGGTGGGTCAGTGAAGCAGTCAGAAGCACACACAACATTTATCAATTAAGTTCGCCATCTCATATGGGCATGGTTCATGGTGCTCTAAAGCAATTACAACAGTAACATAAAAGATTGATCGCAAATCACCAAAACATGTTAACAGTAATGAAAATTTTGAAATATCGCAAGAATTACCAAATTGTGACACAGAAACACAAAGTGACCACATGCTGTTGGAAAAATAGCACCCATAAATTTGCTGATACAGGGTTGCCACAAACCTTCAATATGTCAAAAAAAAAAAATGGCAATACCTGCAAAACACAATAAAGCAAGCATAATAAAGTAAGGTATGGCTGAATAGGAAGTATATTACTTTAGCTTATTTTTATGGTCTTCACAGATTTCACATGACAAATCGATGATCAAATAGCAAACAAGCAATCTATTTTCTGATATTTAGTACCAGAATAGGAAAATTTTAACTATTCCATATACAATGATGATATCATGTCCTAGTAACTAATTAGTAAAGAGTTTTTGGTAAATCTCATCTGGAAAGTAATCTCATATATCAGTTTATCTTCAAAAAGATGCTTTTTATTTCTTCCCTTGGGATTTAGTTTCAGGAATTCATATATATATATATATATATATGTAGTGATTTTAAATAAATTAATTTGAATTTACAATTTAAATTGTTTATAGTCAGTAATGGGATATTCAACCATAATCAGCATAAATAGTCTTAAGTGTATTTTTGAGATATTAAAATAACTAATTAAAATGACTAATCTGCTTGAGTATAGGGCAGCCAGGGAGGTTTTATATACTTACAGAATAAACTATGTGAATGTTATTGGTTGTAAAATGTGCACCTTAAATATGTCTTTGTGATTCATTTTAAACTCCTAAGTATAGCACTTTTTCTTAAGCAGTGACATAACAGTGAATGCCTTAGAGCTCTTTAAAATGAAGGAGGAAAAATTAAAATTCTTTCTCCATTACAAAGGGGAAATCTATTTTAGAAGCTTTAGTTCCAACAATATTGGTCAGTCTGAAAATTTCACCCAGTGAGTATCACATACCACTATTTAGTTAGGACAACTGAATATTTAAATAAATGAAGATTGTTAGAATCTTCATTCTTCCCTCTAACTCTTGTACCAATGTAGAAAAGCTAAAATTTGTTATATTATTCTATGTAGTACTAAATGTCTCCGCAGCCCTTTTGTGGTCTTAGAAGTTATGGTTAGTGGGTGATAGTAACATGGAGTAAGATCCACCAACTTCTAACTGAATGTGGGAAATTAATACATGTATCTCCTCTTCCTCTTGAATTCTACTTTAAAGCACAGAGTATTGAGAGAGACAGTAGCTGCTGAGAGATATCAACACAGTTTCTGAAGGGTGAAATTAGAAGGAAGACTCAGTAACTCATCTGGAAAAGTAGAAAAAGATGAAACCTAAATTTCAGCTACAATGGATCCCTTGTGAATCAGGATGATTTGTCCTGAAGAACTCCAGACAGTAGAAGGAATTACATGGTCTAGGTACCTCAGGAGGCAAGGAAAGGCAGAAATGAAATACATTAATCCACATACAAATAAGTTAAAAGTGAAAATTTACCTAATGAGGTTCTACTTAGCACAATCTGGTGACTATTCCACCAAAACAACTTGGGAAACTCAATACCTCTGGATTTATGGACACTGAACACAAAGGAAGACTCCCAGAATCTGCCACACTGAAAACTAAAAGAAAGAAGATATTTGTCCATAGATTCCTTAAACTCTTTAATTAAACATATAGGTTATGTATGATTTTTTAGATTTTTTTTTTTTTTTTTTTTTTATGTTCCAGAGTTTCCTTTTAGAACATTTTTCTTTCTGTTGCTTTGACACCGGAAGACAGCTTAACACAATGTCAGTAATAGTGCTCCAAATTTTAATTAATTTTTATAATATTCTCACGCTATATTAAGAAAGGGAGAGGGAGAGAGAGACAGAGATCAAGAGAGAGAGAAAATGACTCTCACATTATATTTAAATATTAATATTTGAGGTGGTAGAAATTTGGTTTGTTCTATCCTAAAACTGAGTTTTATCCTAAAACTGAGTTACATTAAAACCCACTTCTTTTACTCAACAGAGTATCTATTTTATTTTTTTCACTACAAAGGGACCATTTCATAAAATGGCTTTAAAAATAATATCTTAAGATAGCAAAACTCCCAAAGCAGCTTAAAAGACCTTTTTCATTCTGTGGAAGGGGAGATGAGAAGCACACACATCCGTAACGACAAAAGTCAAAAAGCTTGACGCACCAGGTTTCTCTTCTCATTTGTCCCTCAACAGATATCACCAACAGACAGTCAGGCAAACACCAAATACTACTGACAGAAAAATAATGATATTAATTTGAATCGCAAATAAATGCATGAAGTATATTTCATTTTAAGTTTGAAATGACAGGAATTGTTGGGGAGAAATCTGTGTTTTCATTTTCACATGCAAATATTGGGGAACCAACATGTGTATTTCTTCACTTGTGTTTTTACAGGGCATTATTTTTTCTTCTCTACTGAAATCTTTATTTTTAACTTTGTATTTCCACAGTGTAGCTCCAAGTTTATAGTTTTGTGATAACTTTGTATGATAAAATATATGCTTAAATGGTATTCATAACATCCCCATGCCATTAGCAGAGCTACTGAGAAATCTTTATTGTAGAATCTATTTTAATTGGACATTTGGCATTTAAAGAAAGGTTTTTTTTAAAAAAAGACAAATACTATTTGAAATACATCAGGGAAGGCACACTATAAATGGATGTATTAATAACAAAAGAACTCATTTCATTCATTAGAAAACCTACATTTATACATAGAAATATATCTACATATGATTAGTATGTGTATGTATATACATATATATGATATTATATCTGATGAAATAAAGGCATACATGTACATGGTTAGTGTTAAGGAGTGGTTTTGTATAGGAGATAGTTTAAAGGAATATTTGATAATAGGCAGAGAATATTTAAGTACTGCAAATACATAATTTGATCAAAAATGTAATTGTTTCCAAATTCTTATTAACAACATATCGTCAAAACCCTGGTAAGAATTATGTGCCAAGTTTTTTTTTTCTCTCCCTAAGATGAAATTGATAGTTATTAAAGCCATGATTGAACAATTTGCTTGCTATGTGTACTTGAATAGGTTGCTGAAGTAGTCTGTGCCTCTATTTTTCCCTTTGCATAATGGGGATAATATCTGTCTCACAGGGTTCTGAGAATTAAATGAGTTAATATACATAAAGTATATGATAAATTATAAATAAATAGAAATGCTTGTTGTATAAGAGAAAATTATTAATATTTTCTACTAGCCTTGTCTCCAAATATTTTACCACAGTACAAGAATATATATTTGAAATCAATTTCCATTTCTTCAAAAACATATAAAGGAGTCCAGTGTTTTCTGATGAAACCATAGAAAGAAGTCAAAATAGATTAATCTGAGGCCAAGATGCTTTTAATATTCAGAGTGAGGAAAATACCTGTGTACTTGGCATATGATATTCTACTTAGTAGAAATATCTCCTTTTAGATCTTTTATTTCTTACAATATATTTTTAAATTACATAATCTCCATATATCTAAATTTGTTTTGTATTAAAGATTTTAAATATGAAACATTAAAAATGTAAATTATGTTCAAAGTAAACTTAAAATTAATAGCAATGTACTGATTATATAAACACATCAAAATTTAAGAATAGACTACTATACCTTCCAAACCACCTATGTATGCCTCTATGTGATAACAAACAATAGCAACCAATTTATCAAATATTTTCTCTAATATGCCTTTGGTTTTTTACACGTCTCCATCTCTCTTTGTTTCCCACGGACACACACAAATATTAATAATTGGTTTCACACATTTTAAAATCATAAGTGGAATTACATTTTCTATATACTTTTGAAACTTGATTTTTTGCTCAATATTATGTGAACTTCATACCTAGTGTTATATGTAGTTTAGATCCATGTATTTTATTTTTATTACTGTATAGTCTATTATAGTATGCATATATATGTATTAATTTATCTATTTTTGAAGGATTCTTTTCCATTTTACTGTAGCAAACGTTACTCATTCAAACACTCTTGTATATATCTACTAAGTACAAGAGTCGTATACCCAATACACATGCACAGAGTAATATTTTTCAATTTGTGGGTCACAGCACTTCAGTGGGGTAGGATGGTAATTTAGGGAGTTATGTCTTACATTTGGGAGTGTAATGTGGTAGATTAGAACTGTAGGGGAAAAAACCCTTTCTTCTTATCACAAGGGTCAAAACCGACACTCCTATAACTAAAGGTAGGTTAACAAGAGAAAAGCATAAAAGATTTATTGAATCAAAGTTTTCTGTGACACAGGAATACTGGAAGACTCAGGAAAAACTGTTTATTTTTATGCTTAGTTTTGATAAAGAATGGACAGCTGTGTAGAAATGTGATTAGACGAAAAGGCAGTGATCTAATGGTAATAGACTCAATGGGTAAATCCAGCATGGCCTGTCTGTTCTGATTCTTATTTGTCTCTCTTTGGTGCATTGCTCCTTTGGAGGCATAGGGCAGGAGCCCTTCTGGAATGAAAGTCTTACTACCTGCTATCAGACAGGGTAGGTCAGAGCATTCCTTTATGGCCAGCTCCTACAAAGAAAAGTGGGGAAGGTAAAAGTAACATTTCTAGTTTCTGTGATCCACCTTGAGGAAAAGGAATGCTATTTAATAGTTTCTATGGCCTGCCTTAGGGGAGAAAGAAAAGCAGTAGAAAGGTTAAGACAAGGTCAGAAAGATGTTTTGCTTCTGAGGTTCTTCTACTGTCTTTCAGTTCAAAGTACTCAGCATGTGTGTGAGCGTTCCTATCTCTCCGCATCCATGCCAACATTTGTTGTTTTGGGATTTTTTGATAAAAGACATTCTCACTGGAGTTAAGTGATATTTCATTGTGGTTTTGATTGCATTTCTGATGATTAGAGATGTTTAGCATTTTTTCATATGTTTGTGGCCATTAATCTATCTTCTTTTGAAAAGTTTTTGTTCATGATTTTTGCCTACTTTTTAATGAGGTTGTCAACAAAAGAACTCCGGAAGTTATTTGATTTTTATTTTGTTTATTTCTAATGATGATACTAAGCATCTTTTCATATACTTATGGGCCATTCACAGTTCCTGTTGAATGCATAACCAATTGAAATTTTTCTTCTTATTTGTATGTATGAATTGGGTTATTTGTAGGCATACTATTTATATTATGGAAATTATCACTTTTATAGTTTTATTTCTCATATTTTTTTTCCATTTTAGATTGTCTATTCACTTCTTTATATCATGTTTGAACAAAAAGAATATCTTAGGTTTTAGTATAGATAATTTTTAGTATTTTTGTGGAAGATAGAGTGAATTTACAGCTAGACTGGGAAACTCTATCTCAAGAGGCACCTGAATGTTTAATTTTATTAGCCAAAATAAGGACAGGGGCATTTGTGATGTGCCCTTTAAAGTCTGAATCTCCTCTGGTGACTTCCCAGCCTCTGAGAAACAGTTTTTTATTTTATTTTATTTATTTTTGTGTTTTCTTCAAAATGGAGTAAAAATATAATTAATTTTGATTTATAGTGAATGAAAACCTTGATCTATCCATCTACTTCTGGGCCACCAGAAGTTCTTTTTCATTTCACTCCTTGTTTACTATATCATCAATTGATCTCAGGCCCCTTTTCTTATTTAGGAAACAGAATTTACTGACCGCAATTTTATCTTTCTTTGAGAACCAAGAATCTTACAGTGTCAGATTGATGTTTGTGAACATGGAACGTTAATTCTCTTCTAAGCATCCTCAGGACATGTTCCATGTGCTCTCTGGTGAACTAAGGATTAAATGGGCCACCTTTGATGTCAAACCTGCTTACCTAGCTAGGTGGCCTAGGGTACGTTGCTATCAGCCTGAGCTTTTGAGTTTATTTCTGTAAAATAAAACTAATAATACTTTAAAGTTAACTTTGCTAAAACTAGAAATGGTAAGTGCAAAGTCCTTAGTATAGTATCTGCTACATAGAGAACACTAAACAAGGAACAGTTATTCTTACCATTTTAAGACAAGATGGAATATATATTAATCCCAGGACATGCCCTAGAAATATTTATTGCTTGTAGTAAATGCTGTAAAGCCTGCTAAGACCCTCTCCTCAGGGTTGGCAGTCCCCAGGAGCTGGGCACATCCACTGTTGTGCTCCTGGATTGGACATTGCCCTTGGCCACCAGAAAGGGAAGAGCTGGTGTTCTACTGATGATATTCAACTGGAATAATTGATTACACAGCCTGAGTTAACTAAGTGACCATAGCAACATAAAAACTCCACAAGGAAATTTGCATTGAGGTGTTCCAAAGGCAAGATTCATTACAAAACTGTTGGTGGTTGAATTTGAAGATAGAAAGCATTTCTGTGTAAATAAAGACCCTGAGAGTTTGTACCTGGATGTCTCTTGGATCCCCAATCCTTCTCTGTACTCTCTTTATCTTTGGTTTTAAATTAAGCTTTATGTGAGAATGCTCTGTACAATTTGTGAGACTTTTAAAATATTTGGACTTATAAAATGTATTGCAATGAGGATGGGCTAATTTGAAACCATCTCTGACATTATAATTTAAATAACCATGGCTAAGACATGATTTGAGAGAAATAAAGCCAAGGGAAAGAGAAATCATTGTTTCCAGGTTAACTTCCTGGCCATCTCTTGGTTTAAGCTACACAAGTACTGCATCCACTGATGGGAGGAAAATCATAAATGACACCTGAAGTTCATGGAACCAGGGCTGGATGGATAGCTAAATTGTATTACATATATTTTTTTTTAAAAGGTAAATCAACCAATAACATGGTGCCTTTTGTGTGTGTGCATATATGTGTCTTTTTAAAAATATGTTCTAATAAAACTAAGGATAACAGAGAACCAACTGGAGACTGCTAGAGCTGCAAAATTATGACCTGAACTTCCTTTATAATATTAAAATTTCTACTAATCCAATGCCTCTTACCAGGTGATGATTGATGCTCTGATAAAAAAAGACTGAAATAATTTGGGTCCCTTATGTGATTTCATCGTTGGAGAGAAAAGGTGATCTGTGGGAAGCTGTTACGGATTTTAAGCCCCTGAATTGAGCTAGATAATGGGAGAAATTTCAGAATTACACAAAAGAAAGAGAACAATAAGGAAAAAAAAAAGTGAGAAACATCAAGATAATTAAACTCTGTGGAACTCTTCAGAGATTCAATTAAAAATGACATTTAAAAAAGTAAGAAATAGATGAAATAGCTACTAAAATATTCATGGATCACTGTAAGAAATTAGATTGTCTAGCTGCCCTGCTAACTATTCAGGCTGTAAAAAGACTATAAACAATTCACATATTTATCCAGGCCTTGGTAAATTTTAAAAAATTGATGATTACAGAAAAGTAGAATCCATAATCCTTTCAGAGTCAATGCCAATTAAAATAGGAGCCTATGAGAACTCTGAGTGACAAGAAAGAAGGTCAATGTCTCGTAGTAGTGTAATTCGTAAGAGAAGATCCAAGGTCATCTGCACTGGGATAGCTAAAATGGCCTGGAGCTAGTAAAGAAAACTTATTTAGATTGCTGGTCACTGGTTGTCTTAGTCCATTTTGTGGTGCTGTAACAAAATGCCACAGACTGGGTAATTTATTTTACAAAGAACTGAAATTTATTCTCTCACAATCTGGATTGTGGGAACTCTAAGATCAGGGCACCAGCATCTAGTGTGGGCCTTCTTACTATGTCCTCACAGGGAGATATGCCAATGCAAATATAGGGGTTTCACAGATGAAATTAAGGCTCAAAGAAGGAATTTATGAACACAAGTTATTTATGATGATTGCCTCCCAATAGCCAGAGTGTATTATTGGGATATATATGACATCTGAACGGGAATTTTTACTTACTCAAAATGTAGAGAAAGAGAAGTTGTACAAATTTTATCTTTATCCTCTTTTATTGGGCAATATATAATGAAACATTTAGAATCATGTAAACATATTCAAATGCATAATTTAAAGCAATATGGGATTTATGAGGAGTATAAATATTTTTGATTAACAACAGATCTGTTAAGTGAAAATGTATTAGCACCCCTGAATTCTTTGTTTGATAGTCTAGCATACACTGTCAAACACTGATGAATTCTGAAAGTTAACTGTGGATTACAGAGGAATGAATAATGTGGTGCCTACAAAAGCATCAGTTGTACAAAATATGGTATCAATTCAAGATATGAAACAAAATGAGAAAGATTGTTATACTTTTATTGGTTTGGCTTTTGCCTTCTTTGGCACCTCTAGCTCAAAGGAAGTTAATTTCAATTTTCACCCACTTGCAATGGGCTCCAATATGCATTCACCGTGTTCCTACAAGAATATTTAATTTCTCTCGCTGATTGCCAAAGCATGGTAAGATATAGATTGGATTCAGTTGAAAAGTATTGTTATTAATAATGTAATGATGATATCTCAATCTGAAGACCAATCCAAGACTTAATTACTAATACTTATTAACTCTACAACCACTAGAGGATGGTTAATTAACCCAGATAAAGTAAAGCTCAGAAAAAAATGATAAAATTCCTTGGCAACATTTTAACAGCGGCCATAGAGGCATTCCTCAGACAACCAAAAATAAGCTACTGTCTCTGCCAGCTCCAAAATCAATCAAGAGGTACACAGATTGGATTGTTGAGTTGCTCGTGCCACATTTGCAAATATTACTAATATCTATTCACAAAATTAACAGGAAAACAGTTGAATTAGATTTAGATTTTTTTTTTTTCAAAAACAAGATTTCTTGGAGCTTCAAAAAACACATAGCACAAGCCAACCTTTACAGTGCCCATGCTCAAATAATTTCAGAGGTGTCTGAAAATCATGGCCATGACGACTGGACATCAGACAAAAGCCTATTACTGTCATCCAGCAGAAACCTCTGGCATTTTAAAATACTTTGCTCCTACAATTTCAAAATATAAAGTATATGTCATTTAAAAAGCAATGGCCAGTTTGTTGTTGGGGTTTAGCTGCAGCTCTTATATTACAGAGGGATAAAAAGTTGTCTTAAGACCCCAAATACCCATTATATGAGAATATCTGCTATGTTTCCACTAAATCATAGTATTATGTGTCTTCATGCATATAAAGAATACATATTTTTTTCTGGATGGAGGGCAATGACTAACGTAAAGAATACTTGGAAAATAAACACCAAGTCAGTTTAGAGGTGGCTTGGTAGCACATACTCTTTTGTCTAATAGCCCTAATATCTTCCAAGGATTCTGATGAGAAGATCTTTGCCATATTTACAGTATGTATTGGATGACTACAGCTCATACATTGTCCTAGGGAATTCAACATTTTTTGGAATTTATAATTATAAAATAAGCATTCTATAGAAACAAAATATTTGTTAGATAAAATGACACTGACCAAAATATACTGCCTAAAAGATTCCTAGAGTAAGGCACAAGTCTAGCTGTCCTTGGCAAGCTGAATGTGCTGTTCCTAAAGAGAGACATATTCAGCAAAAAGTCCCATTGGCCTTTACTGGCCCCTTAGACGGGAATTCATTTCAAGAGAAGGGAAAGGAATAAAAGGAGATTGAACAGATTACACTGCTTTAGAGAAATTGATAAAACAACTTAAATGGGTAGTTGAATATTATGATGCTAGGGGGAAGATGGGAAAGAATGTGAACCCTAAACCAAGAGGGACCACTAAGTATGCTTCTTCAGATAAAAGAAGGGTTAGCTCAAGTACAATGGCCTTGCTCTTAGGACCAGAAGCAAAAGCAATTAAGTTATGGCAGATATATGGGCCCCTTAGTCTATGGAAATTCCTAAATGGAGAATGTAATTTGCCTAAGTGTTCCCAGATGCCATGTCCCCACACATAAATAGATGCCAGATGTACCTAGTAGAGTAGTTAGTTGGAAATGAAGCCCATTAAACTGAGAATTTACCTGGAGTGGAGGGCAGGGGGAGGGGGGTAGGTGTTAAATAAATATAAGGCTTATCGTGAAACCTGGTCAATGCAACCATGTAGTAAAAAGTCCGTATGACTACGCCCCACAAGGCCCTTGGAATCCAAAATTAACTAAAACTTGACCCTTGATGTATACCACAATCCACGACCATATTTAATATGTAGACAAGGGCCAATTTTAATAGGAAGCCTTATGAAATACTATTATAATTCCAAATAACACTTTTGTAATAATTTTAATAGTGTAACTATTATTTAGCACAATATTAGTGTAATTGGTAAGAATAATTTGATATGACCACACTTCCTTTGATGTTGCAAAAATAATTAATATTTTACAATTTTCCTCTGGCTTTTCATTCTATAAATGTTGCAAAAGATTGTGAAAGATGCATGAGAAGAAATGATCATAAGCAAGTCCTAACTGAAAAGGCTTGATCAAGTGTCAGGTGGTTGACTTTCTAGGATAGAGCCAGTTTATAAGTAAACTGATAAAGTCTTTACTTATCTCTGGAGATGCCAGGACATATGATTTTGACTCTTGGCCTAGGTTAGGTCAGTAGAATTTAGGATGTGGTATTTAAAGTGACCTGGCAACCTTCAGAGTCAATTTGTTCATTGATGGTTTTAGCAGGCATGGCATATCAGACAGCCTGATTTAACTACACAACCAAAAATGTGGCTTGGAATATAGCTGCTTTGGGCTCTTCTGAAATTAAGATTCATCACACACACGGTGATTCACGTAGAGATAAAATAAGTCTATTTGCACAAATGGACTGTGATGCTATTATTCCTGGAAGCCTCTCAGACACCTTGGGCTTGCCTATGCAGTACTTTTGGATGCGCTGTATATTTACCTTTAAATAAAAGCTTTACAAGAGTATACTCTGTGAATTCTTGTGAATCCTTTCAATACCTAAACTTGTGAGGTATTTTCAGTTCCTACTACACTCCTCTCTAAATATCTAAATGTGAACTTCATATCACTGGAAAAACTCATTGAAATTACCCTTGTTGCCTCTATGTCTTTTGTCACCCACATGCCACACTCATCAGTGAATTCTGTTGAGTCTATCTCTAAATTATATCTTGAAATCAACCACCTCTCATTATCTCCACCTGGTTCAAGTAATTAAATTCTGTTTCCTGAATGATGAAAATACTCTTCTCACTGATCTTCCAGCTTCTCTGTACCTCCACACCTCAGTATTTTCCTAACAAAGAGATACACTGTCCATCAGTACTCTCTAGCATCTTATCATCTTAAAATAATATCCAAACTATTAATACTTTCCTGTTTCAGGACTATTTATGCTGGTTCTTCTCTTCATTGATTAGATTTCACTGTCGAGTATGATTTTGTTTTATTTTTATGGAACTCTTTTCCTTAGTTCTTTCCTGATTGAGAAAGTTTTCTTTGTTCTTATATTAATAATCAGATAGATTTTGTATGATATAATATCCTTGGGTCAAATTTCTTTACTTCATAATGTTGTATGCATTTTTTTATTGTCTTCTGGCACTAAAATGTTATTCAGACATTCTCTCATGGTAATGTTTTTTATCTCTCTCACCATAGATGATGCCCTGATTTTCTCTTTTTCCTTGAAGTAGTTTATGTCAGATTTTCTTGGAATGTCAGATGATCTTTCAACCTGTATGGTTACTTCTTGATACTAAAGATTTTCTTTGTATTATATAGAATTGTTTTTTTATTCCATTAGTTTAATAATTCTGTTAGATTAATTTTGGGTTTTATATGAATAATTGAAAAGATTTTTTAATTTTGCTATTATATGGGAAACTTTGGCCAGCTTTTCTATTGCCACGGAGACAGAGAATGTCTCAACACATTTTCTCCCCTGAACTAAATTCTGGGTGCTTTGTATAAATCTAAATGATACGGTGAGAGGACCTGCTCAGTTTTATTTATGTCATGTTTCATTTTCAGAATTCCTGAATGTCTTACACTTCCAATTATATTTTTAAATAAGGATTATTCCACCTACTTAGGAAATGTTTCTTATTCCTACAAGAGAATGACCTGAAAGTTAACATTGGTCCCCAAATTTTCTGTGCTTTCTCTTTTCCCATCCACTTTTCACTAAATACAAATCACACCACAGCAGTCATATACAATATTCTCCAGTTTAAATAGAAGGCTGACATAGGAAAAGACATCTGAAAAAACTTATAAACTTTATCCCCTAGGAAATTGGAGAATAACCACCAGGAGTAGCTACATAAAAATAATCCTGGTAGTATATAGGAGAAAATTTATATAAGAGAAAGACCAGTTTGAGAAGTAAAGAATGATGATGGTAATATTTATGATGATGGTGATATTTATAATGATATCAATGATAAAAATAAAATATTAAGATTTAACATCTAACATAGGGGTTATTTTATTCTAGGTACCATTTTTATCTTACTGTATTCATTGATTTAATTCCCTCAGAAATCATATAAGCATCCATTAGCATTATTCTTATTTTGCAGACAAGACCAATGAGACAGAGATATCTAATTTACATTAGGTCACCCCAGTAGTCAATGGTATAGTTGGAATTAGAATACAGGTAGGAATTTTCAAGCAAGTGCTCTACTAGATATATGTTCATGCTTCATTAAAACTGATGAAAGAGATTAAGAATACCACAACCTATTGAAAGCATATGCTACAGCAAAGTATTGTAGAAGATTGATTATGTTAGTATACATAATATAAATGTAATAGTAGTTATATTATATTTGAAGAATAAGACTAAACTTTGACAACTATAGTGAGGAAAAGGAATGAATGGAAAATAGATTTAAGACATATTATAAAAAAATAATAAAATGCTTTTATATTAAACTCATGTTCACATAATAAAATGATGTCGCCAGAAACTTAAGACTGGTTCCTGGAATATAAGACCCTTTAAAATTGGGAATTTCAAAAACTTCTCTCATTTTCCTCTTCACAGAGGTGATAGCACGGCATGGAGAAAGAGAAGAGGAATAGTAACTACATAATCCTAATTATGCCCATATATTTTGCAAATGAAAGATTTTGTAATGAGTATATTCAAAAAAGTGCCTAGTTTTGATCATATAGTCATAGAATTAACTAGAGTTTTGAGTTACTCAATGAGCCATATATTGCCTTTAAATATCTCCTCATGAGTAAATAAAAATGTCAGTGCTGTAGTTAGAACTTTTCTAAATGTGTTTGAAAAAAGACCTCTGAATTCAATTATGTTATAAATTCATAAAACATTATTTATGTATTTTATTTATAATTCCAAAATATAGGCATCCTAAAATTGTAATTTTTTTGGTAATTTATTTGGAAGCAAATCTGATGCTGTCTGAAATAAAGCTATTTATATCTTGATTTATATAGCATAAACAATTCCATATTTTTCTATAGAAATATTATTTCTTTAATTATGAGATACTGCCCTACAACCTGATGAATCTGTTGCCTAATATCTGAGATATATATATATATATATACACACACACACACACACACACACACACACTTAGCCTTTCTAAATATCTGAAATTTCCAAAATGTGTTTTGCCCAAATGTTTTTGGAAGGAGAGTGTAGCTCTCTACTATTAATTTATAGAGATACTGTAGTCAGCTATCCATATGGTTCAATAACAGGATTGTCTGAATGTAATACACATCAGCCAGCCCTACGTGTGAATGTCATTCTAGATATGACCACCACCTGTCTGATATTAGCATTTGGATACAAGGAAACAAAAAAAAACATTGTTAAGCTTAATTAGGGCAAGAAAAAGTTTAGTAGCAATGGTTGACAAGCACCTAGACTGTTCCTCAGCTGGTTCTAGTGTCTATCACCTAATGTGTTTTAATTAAAGGATACTGTCTTCATTATGAGATAATGGCATGTCACAATGTTACTTGTTAAGCTCAATAAAGTGATAAATTGTGATTGTATAAGGCTAATTCTTGTGGCTGTCAAGATATAAATAAGGAATAAGTACACACACATGCACACACCTATAGTGACTTTAAACTTGGATTAGGTTATAAAAACAGTAACAGATAATATACCTTTGAATGGGTGTGGTTTTTCTATATTTTATGTGTGCATGTTAAAAGAGACATATAAATATACTGAAACAATGCTGAGATTTCTTGAAATACTTGGAGCTTCTGTTTTAGGATTGTTTCCAGAGCAAGATTACAAAACACATGAGCAAACATCTTATTTTTTGCAATCATATATTTTCATCCGAAGTTTAGTATGTTGGTTTCACCTTCCAATCTATTAAAAGCAGATGTAGGCTTAAATGTATTTTTATAATTTTCAAAATTCCAACACAAAGAATAAAAACTTGCAACCTACAAAGTATTCAGAATGTTTCCCCAGAAACCAAGAAAAATTTCAATAAGATATTCTCTAAAATACCTTCACTCATTAAACATCATGTGAATGAAGCAGAACAGAAATATTAACTATTTAAACATCATACTGTTCCAAGCACTGTATTATCATTAAACTCTATAACTCTTTAATTCTCACAAAATCAAGAAGTTGAAGATTAATGAGAGAAACTGAGTTTTTTTGTTCAGAGCCCAAAAGTTAATGTCCAAGATTTAATTCACATCCAAAATCTAAATACCATAATTAGGAAGCAGATGGAATTATTAAGCATAAACAGCCTTTGAAGCCAGTCAGAACTTGACACAAAAATCTGTTCTCACAGTATTTCTATGATATCTCACATGTCGTACCATCTAACTCTCTTTCCTAGTTTTTAAAAGGACAGTGGCAATAAATGGATCAGTGGGAGAATGAAATAGAATATAAAGTATAGAACACCTAATAATAGCATTGATGTATTGTTGGAGCTTGTAAAAATGCCACCATCATTCTTTCCAAAAACATGAAGTCATTTTATTCATTAAATTTATATACCATTCATGCTTGGAAGTAGCTAAACTGTTGTCAAGGGCATAATAGCCTATTCAGGTAACAACTCTTTAATAACTTGCTTGTTCCACAAATCTTAAAAAGCTACATTTACCTTCCTTTTTTGCTTTCATTCTATTTCTCAAAGAAATTTTTCAAAATGTTATTTTTAATTTTTCAGTTTTAAAAAGAGAAAGTATTCAGATGGACTAATAGTTAGCTCATTAACTTTCTAAAATATAAGAAGAAAAAAGTTTCATTTGCTTGTGAAATTTTAAGATGAGAACTTAGAGACTGATCACTATACAGTTGTTTAAAAATGCAACAGATTGGAAACATATTTTATTAAACTTATTGAGATAAAGTATTTTCCTATTATTAAAAATGTTTGAATTTCATTAATGTTTCTAAAAGTTTGCTAAAAGGACAACTTTAAAGATTATAAGTACATTAAATCTACAATGTAAGCTGTGAAATTTGCAAATATACCTTATATTAACCCTCCATAAGCTATCCTTTAAATTCATATAAAAGCAATCTACATACCTTATCTTCACTTTAGAAATTTCTGCCTCCTACCATTTAAATGTCTACATTCAGTTGTCTGATTTATCTATTCCAAATAAACCTGTATTCTGCATGTCTGTCTTTCTTTGAAAACTCATCGATGGGCTCCCTTTCCCTAATTCCTTCATTGATGATCATGATGATGATGATGATGTTGATAAAGAAGATAACTATTATTGCAGCACTTCATTATAATGGTAATTATAGGTCAGGTATTATACAAAGCTCATTATATCATTCTCTTTAGTTCTCCCAGCACAGCAATTTTATAAAACAGTTATGTCATCTCTGTTTTAGAGATGTTAAAGTGGTGATCCAGAAGGGATAAACTTGCCAAGGATGCTCAAATATAAAATGGAAATGTTGGACTTCTAATGCAAGTAGACTAATTCTATAACTTGACCTTTTAACCACTATGCTATTCTGCCTCCCAACTGCAGAAAATATTTTAGTCATTATCTTACGTCTATATATTCCTGAATTTTCAGATCATACAATGGCTTTATAATCAAATTGTATAAAAGATACAAATATATAGGTCTTTATAATTTGTTTAATTTTTAATTGACTAGTGAAAATTGTACAGTCAGCCCTATTTATTCACGGGTTCCACATCCATGGATTCACCAACCATGGATTGAAAATATTCAGAAAAAAATTTGTGTCTGTACTGACTCTGTACAGATTTTTTTTCCTTGTCACTATTTCCTGAACAATACAGTATAACAACCATTTACATAGCACTTACATTGTATTAAGTATTACATGCATTTGAATACCTATCTAAATACCATATTTAAATATGATTTAAAATATACATAGGAGGATGTGCATAGATTATATGCAAATACTACACCTTTTTTTATCAGCGAACACTTGAGCATCTGGGGATTTTGGCATTTGAGTGGGTCCTGGAACCAATTCCCCACAGATACTGAGCAGCAAATTTATACATTTATATTATACAACATGTTTTGATAGATGTATAGATGTGGAATGGCTAAATCAAGTCATTTAACATATGAATTACATCACATACTTATCTTTTCTGTGGCAAGAATATTTAAAATCTACTCTGTTAGCAATTTTCAAGTATACAATATATTGTTATTAACTGAACACACCCTGATGTACAATAAATGTCTTGAAATTTTCCTCCTGTCTAACTGAATTTGTGTGTCCTTTCAGCAACATTTCCCCCATCCCTCTAAGGACCCCTCAGCGTCTGGCAACCACCACTTTATCTTCTGTTTCCATGAGTTTGACTTTTTAATATTTCACATACAAGTGAGATCATGCAGTATTTCTCTTCTGTGTTGGGCTTATTGCACTTAATATAATGTCCTCCAGTTTCATCCATGTTGTCACAAATGACAGGATTTCCTTCTTTTTTTAAGCCTGAATGGCATTTCACTGTGTATGCGCATTCAGTGTACTACATTTTCAATACATTTATCTGTTGATGGACACTTAGGTCGATCCATATCTTGGCTATCGTGAATAATGCTGCAATGAACATGAGAGTGCACATACTGAGAGACAGAGCCAGCTTCTTGCCTATGTATCCGTTATCTTCAAAGCTGACATTACTGCAAGTGATCCCTATAAATGCAATTTCGGGATAGAAATTAACTTGAGACAGGAGACAAATATCACCATTAAGATTAATGTGAGAGAAATAACAGAATTAAGTCATTCTTGTTTGCTGCTAGCCTTACTAAGAAGAGATGTTCAAGTCCCAATCTCCAATACTGTAAATTAATGTACTGATAACTAAATTCCCTATTCCTACTTCCTGTCACTCATTCTCTCCTCAACCAATCATGACCAGGATAATTACTTTTGTTATTGTCATCAATACCCTTCCTCTTGCCAACTCAGTGGTCATTTCTCTATCTTCATTTTATTTCATCATTTAGTAGTACTTGATATTATGTATCCCTTCTTCATTCTTGAAAAATAAATATTTTCCTCTTCCCCACTGAATAATTTTAACTTAATTTTCTTCTTTTTCTGGTCTCTAAATGTTGACATTCCCCAAGGCTTTGATATCTGTACTCAATCACTAGGTGATCACATGTAGTCCCACAGATTTAAATATTATCTATGATCTGACTCTCCCCAGAATGCCAGACTAATTTAGCCTACTTAATATTTATTTGATATGTAATATATGGTAAGATTAAAACAGCTCATGTTCCTCAAAGCCTGCTAATCTCCCAGTAGTCTCCACCTTGAACATGGACATTCTTGATGACTCTCTTGCTCTCACATGCCAGATTTATCCAATCAATACTCCCTATGGATTGGTCTTTATACCTCAGCCCTTCTTACTGGCTCTGTTACAACTGTCTTAGTATAAACAATTGTACCCATATCTGCGGGGCCCAAAGCAAGAATAAAAATGGAGTCTTTCTCTCTCTCTCTCTCTCTCTCTCTCTCTATATATATATATAAACACACACACACACACACACACACACACACACTTGAAATCCATAAGCACAGTTTTACTCTCTGTAATAGGATCCATCTACCCCCTCCTTAGGGAGATTTTTCCACAGCTGGGAAAACAAAGGAGCTGTTTTCTTTCTTTGCCTAGCCAGAATTACTACCTATAAGCCAGCTGGAGTGATAGCAAGGATATCCTGGTGAAGGGCAGGGTTTTCAAAGTTGGGCTTGGACCCCAGGATGCCTGAGATCATTTCCAATGGAGATTGGAGACTGACAAGGTCAAATTCCTGGGAGAATAGGCTGGTTCCCTTCCCAATACTACATACGACTCAGACTTCCTGTCCTTCATACCACACTTGACTCCACACTTCCCAAAACATCTTCACCCAACAGAGGGGAAAAAAGAAGCACCATTTGTCTTGGGAACTGGGTTGCTTCGACACCCTCTGTGGGTGAGCTGAGTTCTTTCCTCCCTCTGTCTATGCATGTTCTCTGTCTCACTGAATCCTACAGCCTGGGAAGCAAAGTTCTCCCCAAAGTTCTTGCTCTACCATATTTAATTCACTTGATTAGTTACAAATTTTGAAGAAACTCTTACCAGAATGAAAAGAATCATAATTACATACATTATTTGTATTTTTTATATAATATATGAATTTATATTTGTGTTTCAGTGTTAATATATGTGCAACCCTCCAATATGTGTGGTCTAGGGTAGGACTCCTGTTCCTAGGTACAAGTGTCATGATATTTGTCATAGCTGTTCTCATCTTTGACCATAGTTATTACATGTGAGCTAAAAATATTCCTAATGAGGTCATAAAATATAGTATAATCTATAATACTAATCCAATTATTAATAAAAAAGAACATCCCCAGCAAAAAATGAGTTATCCTATCCAGAAAACATATACTCTTAAATGCCACATTGTTTCCAGAAGATCACAGAGGAAAAAGATCACTCACTGAATTGATATAAATTTACCAATTTGTTTAAAAATACAATGTATCATTATTTGGGCATTTCCCTGAAGGTGCACTTGTAGAAATAGAAACTGTCTGAAAACTTTTGCAAAGGATAGGCTTTATAAATAAGTATAATTTCTTCAGCAAGTGTTGACTCTTTTTTTCATTCTCAGTTTTCATTTTGATGTTTCAGAAAAGTTATTTTTAGGTGTTTCAGCTAAAGTACTGTGCTATACTGCAGCATGGAAGGTTATATGCCACTCATGCTGCCTCACAAATAGAAGTATCGGATGAAATGTATTTCTTAAAGCCGGACTTAAAAGGCATTACCTTTTTAGAACATGGCACAGCAACAAAATCTTTGGAGATTTATCTTTTTTTGTGGTTCTTGCTATTAACTCATGAAATGCTTTCACCTCTACTACTGAAGCCTTGTCTACAAAAGAACCAAAAATGGTTTGTAGTGGGAAAAAAAATGTCAAGGAGCCATCAAGTTGTTATTAAAGTACATAAAACACTCAATTCTAGTGTCACCTTCTTTGTCAACAATTTTAAGGACATTTAAAACAGAGATGAAAATAGATTAGGCATTTTTTTCTTTTCTGACATAAACTTTTAATTTTCCATCCCAAATGTTTCAAAATCACTTTGTGTCAATAAAATTTGATGACATATAAATAAAGCAGTTGCTCTGAAAAATATGCTTGAGCTTAAATGACTGAGGACTGAAGCTTAAATATTCTTGGGATGATCCACAACTTATGTAAAGTTGAGTAAAGCTGTTTCAGTGAATATGTCGTTTCTAACTTGTAGTTTACTACAACTATATTAGTTAAATAAATTCTAGTGGTTTTATGCATTTTACACTACTCAAAAGAATGAAATACATATGTATCAGTGCAGAAAGTTCCCAGCACATAGTGTTAAAGGAAAAAGAAAGTATTCAACTTAATTCCTTTTTATAAAAATATATTAATGATATAGAATGCAATAATATATTCCAAACAAAATTGGAAAGCATATATTTGTATATACCCATATAAGGTGCACTTACTCTTCAAATGCAGGGAGTGTTTACTTTTATTTTCTATACAATATAGATATAAATATGATACAAAATAAATGTTTAAATAATCACATTTGCAATCTAAAAAGAAAAACATCACCATTTATCATCTATGATTATTAGAATAATTTAAAATTTTTGATTATATACTTTTTTCCCTTTTTTATATCAAACTGTTAAATTTGTTACCTTATGGAGACACACTCCACTTGCCAAGCAAATTTTGGAATTTTCTTAGAACTATTGGCAATGAAACTAAAATGTATTACTCACCAGATTCACATTTCAGGCTACATTAACTAAAAATGAACTCATACTAAAATAATGATTATATAGGCAGACCTATCTGAAAGAAACCTAATTCACACCTAATGAATAGTAAAGTAGAGTCAATTAGAACCTTGTTACATCATTAGAAAGAGATTCAACTAGTGCTTTTGTAGGCACAATACTCATTTACTCACTGTGAAAATCTACTCCCTAGTCCTATAATGTTCATTTTCAAGATGTCATTTCATCTACCAAGCAAACACTGTGTGTCTCACTTCTAATGTGCTTAGGGCTTTACATAGAGTATCTCATTTAATCTTTCCTTCTACCTCATGAGTTAAGGACTACTATCCTCAGTTTATAGGTGAGTATGATACAAGATGGAAATCAATTGATCTGCGCCTAGTCACCTGCCTGGAAAGAAGTGAAGACTCTAGTACACCTCTGTCATTTCCAGCTCTATTTATCCTTAACATCTCTACTGTTTCACTTCTTTGTGTGGTTTTTATATGTGTAAATTTTGTCATTCAAGAGACAAAGTTAGATTTAACATACTGATTACATCTATGTATCTGAATAAATAAAATCAAATTGTGCTAATATTTCTAAATTTTAAAAAGTAAATTACTGGTTTTGGATACATAAAAAATTAAATCCATGTCTTTTTGTATTATAAGTAGTATTGAACCAAATTATTTTCTGATGGGCAACCTAGCTACAGGCTGTGCTAAATGGTAGCTCCAGACTTCTATAATTAGAGTTGAATTTGAATTCATATCATTTGCACTTTTAAGTATAAATCCCAAATTTAGGCTTCAAATATAGAGAAATATAGCATAACCAGAGCTATCATATTTGCCCAAGTAGTCTTTTTGGAATTTCTGTTTACACATTCAACAAAGTAACTACAAAAACAATTTATATTGCTCTGTTTTATATTTTCCATAGCTATGGATACCATCTCATATGAAGATAATATAAATTATATGCCTAGCATATTGATTGTCCAATAAATGTAAATGTGATCATTACTATAGATGTTAGTATTTCTGTCAGGGAATCTTTGTGGTCACAGTGAAGTAATAGTGTTTTTCTTTTTATAGAGACCAATGCAGAAATAGAATCATGCTTTTATCAGTCTGTGAAGACTTGAAAAATTTTAATTGACAACAGTTTCAGTTAAAATAGTTAATTTTAGAAGAAAAATTATTAAACAAATGTTACTGTTTTAAAATATAAAATCATTTTTCAAATATTTTTGCTTAAATACAGTCCCTCAACTTTCCCATTTGCCATTTATATTCTTGGAACAGATATGGGCTTGTTTCAATGTTTGGCTATTATGATAAGTGCTATCTAAACTACATAGTGCAAATTTCAGAAGTTAATGTTATTTTCAATATATAGAAAACGTAATTTCAAAATTAATTGGTAGCCTTATAATACTTAGTTTATAACCTTATATACAATGGAAATGTTAGGATTATCAGATTAGGTAAAAATAAATTATTCCTTCAAGGCACAGTATGCAAGTGTCAGTTCAGATCTAACTTAATTCAACTCTCTTTTCTTTACATTATGCTTCCTTAGCATATCATCATTATATTTATTTATATATAACCTACATTGATCTACATCATCCAGAATGGTAGCAACTAATCACATGTTATTCAGCATGTGAAATCTGGCCAGTTCTAATTAAGAGGTGCTATAAATATAATACATCAGATATTGAGGATGTAGTACAAAAAATGTAAAATACTCCTTAATGGTCTTTATATCGATTACATGTTGAAAGAGTAATTATTTTAAATAGATTGGTTTAAAACAGAGATATTATTAAAATTAATTTTATCTGCTCTTTTTTAATATGCTTAGTAGAAATTTTAAATTACTTACGTGGCTCACATTTGTAACTCACATTATATTTTAATGGGGCAGCATTGATTCACAAAATATTTGTGTGCATATGTATGCTACTGCATATGTATGTGTATGTGCATGTACATAATTTAGAAATGCTTTATTTTGTTTATTCACTAGATAGACTTTACATATTAGATCATTTTGTTATCTTTACTGAAAGGCATATGAATTCAATAGTGAAGCTCAAGGTACTATCCTATAAGAAAATGATAATCATTTCCTATAATTACATCTATTTTACCTTAAGAATATATAAATATAGACTTTTTTGAAACATTTAGATTATACTTTTTATAAGCTTCAAGATATGATTATTCTTTATGTAACATACCTATGAATATTTTTCATTTATGTTTATTTTGTTTATCTGATGTTTTTTTTTTTACTCCTAGTACATAAGATTTAGGAAGGAATTCAATCTTTATATATGTTATGCTGATCAGTTTTGTATGCTAAATACCTAATATAGTCCCTAGAACATAGGAGACAAGAAATCATAGAAATTATATGATAAATAAATAAAAAGGCATCATTACATACATTTTTGCAGAATTATCTTAATGGCTATATTATAGTCTATAATATAATTTATTTAGCCACTGCCAATAAATGTTTGTCTTATGTAAGGTTCTCTGAGCAGCACACTATAACCCAAGATTTGGGTGCAAGAGACATATTAACAAAGAGCTCTCCGGAGAATTCACACAGAGTATGGAAGAAGAAAAGGGGAAATTTAGTGAAGGTGGGATTTGAGTTAAAGTCCCAGACATGGTCTGACCCAGGAGAAGTTCTCAACTGTACTTCACAACTCAAAAGTTTGTTCCAACTGCAGGTAAAAGAGCTAGGCTTTTTTATTTTCACACCAGTTATAAGTCACTGGTCACCTGGGAGTGCGGGGAAGAGATTACAGGGATACAGAGACAAAAAGTGCTATACCTCTCCAGCGTTCCCCAGAGGAGAAGGTGGTGTCTGGCAAAAGGGCAATACTCAATGTTGCAGATGCCTCTAGCTGGGTGTGTTGGTGTGGTGGTGGGCACGCACACACAGCTGGGGGAAAGGATAGGGGTAAGGCTTGAACACTTAACGTTTGCAGATAGGGTTCTATGGGAGGTCTTATTAGGGACACTCTATTAACCTAAGTGGTTTAAGGAAAACTTTTCTGGAGGAAGAATCTTCTTTATTACGTCTTAAGGAATGTGTACATGTATACCAGGTGAATATAAGTAGTTTTTTTCAGTTGTCAATTTTATAATCATTCTGTTTGCTATTCATTATTGTATTCCCTGGGTGTTGAACTTATATTTGATTTAATCATGTTCTTTGCAGGAACCCAGTGTACTCAAAGGTGTCTTAAAAGAATTAATGTTAAGCTTTTTATTTTTATCAGCCTCATTTTTCTTGTTCTTATCTATCAGTCACTGCTCTTCTAAAGTAAGCTTTATTTTTAGACCTATTCCAAGATATTTACATCCTCCGAAAGCTGTTTTTAACTTCTGTTACACTGCTGCACTGGCATCAAAAAAACCTCACAATTTTAGCAAAATATTTAAACGTTATTCTAGACATATATTCTAGATGGGATATTGTTAGAATTAATTTACAGTATATATTTGCTCATAGACACGTAAATTTTATTGTAATTTTAAATTTTAGAAGATATATGTGTGTACACACACACACACACACACACACACTAGACTCACTGGAGAAGAAATCTTTCATTTCTATGTTAACTTCAATGTGGCTAATATACAAAATCAATCACCAAAAACAAGAAAATGTGGTTTAATCTGTTAGGTAGATAGTGGGGGATTCCAGGTCTCCTAGGGACAAAAGTGGGTGCTGCTGCCTTCGTGCAATTCACCCACCTCAGAAGAAATGACAGAGTGGGCTCCAGATCCCCATCTTGGTCCTTCCCCACCCTAATTCTCTACCTACATTTGCATACCTGGGGGAGGAGAGAATTCTTATGAATCTGCCAATCATAACTTAGCATGCCAGCTGCAAAAGAATGAAGAGGACTCTGTAGCCCATGGGCCAAGCAGCATAGGTACCACTGAGTCTGGAAATTGACCTAGAACAACCTGTATGCATAGTAAGACTGGTCATGCAACTCCGAACTGTCCAAAGTGGTTCCATGGTGACCTCTGAATTTTCTCTAACCACTTGACAATGCCAGAGTCTCTCTGAACCTGTTGTGGTTCTGGATCTACCTAATCAGTGAATAACTTTTTACTCAATTTAATAATTTAATTTGTATAAAGTTTTTCTTTTAATGCTATAATAAAATTTATGGTAAAATTCGAAAAAATGTTGTATCATACTCAAAGAATTTAATTTTATACTTCAATTTCAGGTAACTAAAACAGATTTTTAAAAGAATGCCTTATGTAAATGATGGAATACCTTAACTGCTTTATCAGATAAGCTAGGCATGGTCACTAGGAAGTAAGGAACCTCCCATGATTCTAAAGTGCTTTTTACTGAGCACAGAGTTTTAAGTCATTCATGCCTTTTTGTAAATTAATGAACAGCTCTGACTTCCTACTGTTCCCTAAGAAGTTTCTAACTTCCTCTGTAAATTGTATTTGCCATTAAATGACTTATTTTAAAATAGTTTTGTCTTGACAATCATTTTTTACTCTGTATGGAATGGGTGATGATTCCATTATCTATAAATTTTAAATGAATATGTTAACACAGAGCATAGATTATTTTTCATCCAGATACCAGCTGTTTTGCATTCAAACTTATTTGTGCAATCGACCTCAAATATGTAAAAGAGATTTCTGTCACTTTCATGCTAAAGAAAGTTATATATCTCAATTTAAAATAGCAAAATTGTTGTATGCAAGTTAATGGTAAGTTATTTTTTAAAGAATAAAATGTAAATAAATTATATTATAGATATTTATAATATAGCCAGTTCTATATTAAAGTTCTAAGGAAAAAAAATTTTGTTTTACTTATCTGTAGTAATAACATAACTGTCCACACTGGAATTTTTAAAACATTATGATTGAATTAGTAGTATAAGATAAACAAAACTAAAAATTCTGTGAAAAACCATATATTATAAATGGAGAAAGCATTTGCTTTTTATTTGTTTTATGTAAATTCTTAGATTCATTCCTGTAGCCCAAATTTTACCTTCAGTGTTCTGCTTGTTAGGTCTATTTTGATGTTACCTGGTCCTCGGTTCCCAATGTCAAGAGTGAGTACTGGTACCGAGTTGAGCCCATGACAGAGTGATCACAAATTCCAAGCAATCCCACACAAACAGTTTATTACAGAAAAGAAACTATATAGGTGAAAGTAAATAAGGAACCTACCCAAAGTGAAAATTCATTCCAGAGAGAGCAACAGGTCAGTCTCTAGGAGTGGAGGAAGATGTTGAGGACTTCCAGGTGGTTTCCTTTTATTGGCCTGTTCCGGGGGAGGTCTTACAGGAGGTGTGGGATATTATCAAATGATTATCAAGTGTTCTGCATTTTCCTGAAGTCCCGTCCCCTGACTGGCCCCTGGCTTCTCCACCCCTTGGAACTGCCCTCTTGGCTAGTATCTGCTACTTGCAGATTTGGTCCCTACCTAACAAGGTCATATAGTGGCACATCTATATTATGGCAAGTTTGTGTTATGAAAAAAAAAAAAAATCTGAGAATTCAATTGGCATGTATTTGTGAAAAATTTCAACAGAAGTAAATAATTCTCTTGCACCATATATGTAGCCCAGTAATGATTATACTTACAGGTGTACAGGAAATCCCAACTTCATGTTGGTCATTTATGGCCTATCACTACCTACTTGGATTAAATTTAGGGACATTCAATTTTTCCTTTTTAAAATTAATCTTCAACTCCAAATAGTATATTCTGCCAAGATTCAGCTCAAATCTTGACTTTGTGAGAACTCAAGGCAAAAGTTCACCAGTAAGTTTTTTATGTCGTTCTGGGTTTTGTAGGTAAGCCAAGCTGTCTTATTGGTTATGCCAGTTGAAAACAATCAGTAAACAAACTCACCCAGGAGTTTCCCCAGGGAATTCCAAACTATATATCATTTATTCAGTTCTAATTCCATTATCTTAGTCAAGATTAAAATTTATATATCAAAACATAACCCAGAGTTAAGACTAGACCTCTTTCAGTCAAAGCATAAATTTTCTCTATCCTATGTAGTATTAATCTGTTTTCTAAGGAAGTGCTCTCAAATTAATTAATTCTTGTGTAACCAATCTTAAATTCCAGTTTCCATAATTAAGCACCAGAATCAGGATTAGTATATGGCAATTGAGGTGCCTACGGCAAAAATTTAAAGAGATAATCTCAGGGTCTTGCAAAATACTAAGTAGTTTCTTGCATATGCTAGTCATATACTATTCTGAGACATAAGTATATATAAAGATTATAAAGTTTGAGTGCAACACATTTCAAAATGCACAGTGTGGTGATTATGCCTTTCTTTAAACTGCCCCAAACACCAGATAAATTTCCAGTTGTCAACAACTGGAAAAGAATTATCTCTTTTTTTATCAAGAAACTAGCAAATTCACTTATATTGACTCTGTGATATGGCACATTTTGGCATAAATGTAAAAAACAGTGATAGTAGTATATAAAATAATAATGTTTAATACATGAAGAATAATGATGAAATTTCATATTAAAGTATCATAGGTAAACTTGAAGGTATGTTAACAATCCTATAATTAATTTTACTGTTGAGAGTTCCTGACATTTCCATTGAATGTGAATCTATATTCTTATAGTTCTGAAGTAAGAAACTATCAAAAATTCAATATAGAAAAATGAAAAACTGAGAAAGACTGGGGGGATGGGGGGAAGGGATGGGTGCATACCTACGTTATGAGTGCGATGAGCACTGTCAAGGGGAATGGACACGCTTGAAGCTCAGATTCGGGGGGATGGGGGGGGCTTGGGCAATATATAACCTGAACTTTTGTATCCCCATAATGAGCTGAAATAAAAAAAAAAAAAAAAGAAAAACTGAGAAAGATTAAAATAATTTTTCTAACTTTCCTTTGTTTAAAAAATATTAAATGTGCCTTTTTGCCCTACTCACAAGCCAGGAAACAAAATGCTAAATCACATTTAAAACTGTTTCATAATCACATCATATTCTGTTAAGCTTATCATTGCCACTACCATTTGGTAGAATTAACTATCCTCTCCACATGTTACAGACTATTATTAACCATATTTGATGTAGAAAAAAGAAATAATAGAGTGTCTGCTTAAAAGAAAACAAAATGCATAACCTAAATGGAAAGTTTCAACAATTATCGGGTCTATTGTTCTCTATTTAATGGATTTTAAATTTAGGTTGAAAGCATATTTTATTTCATTTGCCACTTATGTTCAGAGGCAAATTGTTTTCGAATTGTCTAGAGAGGGTCAGGGCTCCTTTAGTTAGTGCATCTTTAATTGCTTGCAATTTATTTTTACATTTATTCACTAAGAACATCTATTGATTCATTGAAAAGTTGAAAAAGAACACATAGTACTCATGTGATATGTACTGCTTCTATATGCTCATTGATAACAAGTAATTTATCTTCTTCCTTATGTATTTATACTATCTAGAACAATTCTTTTGACATAGTATTATTTAATGTGCAAGTAGGAATGTAGATTTAAATCATTTTTGAATGACTACTATGGCTATATATTGTGTCATTGACTAATGTAATCAAAACATTGTCATAATTACAATGGCTCATTTTTCCTCACATTATTTAGTAAAATGAGAAATTCAAATTAACAATTTAAACTTTATACTATCAAGGCAAATTTATAGTTATTTTTAACTTTAGTAGTGTTCTTAACACCAATGACCTAAATTTTAACTATTGTTTAATTCAGTGTCAATTAGTTCTGATGTTCTTTTTAGAGTTAAAGGAGGCAAATTTTCAATTTCCTATTTAAAACAATAATGCAAGAAAATAATATGCTTTATTTTTTAACAATGCTATGTCTCCTTTTGTAACACTGGATTTTTTTTTTGCTTTGTCTAACACTTGTGAATGATAAACATCAACAGATAAATCAGATAATACCTTTTGTTTGCATCAACTTGAAATAATTCAAAAATATCCATGTCAAAATTCTATAAAGTTAAATATCTTTTAAATTGATTTGTCTCTACTTGTTAAACTATAGATTTAATATAATTTTTACTTTCTTCTTTCTCTGATGAGGTCAAATTTATACACCACAAAATAAGAGAAAGGTCTCGGGATAACTTCCAGTTTCTAGCTCAAAATAAATAATCTCACCCTGTCAATAGAACACCTGCTTGAAGGTGGGGTATGAGAACAACAGTGCCCTCTGTGGCCACATGCTTTGGTAGTTCTATTTAAGGAGGAAAGCAGTCATTACTGGCCTACTTTAAGCAAGGCATCCATCCAAACACTGTTAAAAATTTGTCATATTTAATTCTTCCAATAACTATGTTGTTTAAGAATTACTAGTAATATTAATACTAGTTTTAGAGAAGAGAAAGAGAGATTCTCCAACCTGCCCAGAGAGCTTTTGACAGAGCTTAGATTGAATTCAGTCTGTCAGAGTCCCCAAGGAGAGTCTTCAGAGAAATAGTTTTGTTCAATCCCTTCCTTAGGCCACCCACTAAATTGAACAGTTCTGCCAAGCATAATGCTGAGACCTTTAGTTGTTTTACTGTTTAGTTTGGCTAGATAAGAACCTAGGGAAAACTTTCTACACAAAATACTCCACTGCCATTTGTCTTGTGTCATAATTAAAATTGCCACATTTATTGCCCCATTAGTTCATAACATCTATGACACTATTAGTCCTTTCTATCATTTGCCTATGTCTTTGGCAGAATAAGTAACAGAAAGCAGGGGTCTGAGAAAATGTGAGAAAGTAGTGTCTATCATACAACTGCCTCTCCACACCTAAAAGGGTATAAACAGGTGGTAGGCTACTAAGAAACATTAAGAAATTGGACCCTTGAACTGTTGGACATTTATTACTTAATGAAGCTTAATACCATTTATGAGAGTAGAAAATATCTCTTTACTTTTAGGAATATATTCTGTGGACAAATCATAATTATCTCAAAATTGAAAAGAATAGATTATATCACAAACTGACTCCGGGAAAAAAAAATTTAAACTATTAAAAGGAAAATAGTATTATGTTAATTTTTAAAAATGTAATAATATTTATCTCTAATATAATGAAAAAGCAATCCTTTTCCACCAGTAATTAATGGGCATGGATTTAGTTACAGCGTGAGTATATAAGTAACAGTCATAAAATATTATGTTCATATAATTGAATAAATTCATTTTGTATAACATTTTTAAGTGTTCAAAGTATTTTCTACCTAGCTGCTCATCTGGTGCCCATGCTAATTACTCTCATCTCTGTTATGAAGATCAAAGAAGGTATTCTTCAAAAATAATTCTGCTCTTTTGATAAGCAGAAGACATCTGTAAAAGCAAACATGTTAGCGATGATTCCTAAACCTCTGATTTTGTCAACTACCATGTAAATATTGTTAAAAGCAGCAGCAATATCCACAAGCCACAAAATCTGTTGCAATTAGTAAAATTGAATTGTCATTTGTAGTTTGATTACCCTCACAGAATCAAAAGAACAATCAAAATCTCCTAGGGACAATTGGATGCATGGACATTATGTTTGCATTCAGCGTATTTTTAGAGATGTTTTAAGAGAAGGATATTAGTATACTAAATTACTTAAATGCAGCTTAATGTGAACTAATTTTCTAGCAGTTGTGCTAAGGTGAATCAGTGCCAAGCTACCCTTATTTTTAATAGCTTCTGGGACACTGGGATCCAACTTCCCAGTGGACCATCCTCTAAAGGACTGAAATGTTGCAGTGAGTTTTCTTTTTCTAGTCCAAAACAGAATTCTACAACAATGGTTTCCAAACAGCAGAAAGGTTTAATTAAATTAAAACACTGAGTCCAAAAAACAAGTATCACCCTATTAGCGTCAAGAGAACAGGGTTTTTGAACTTTGGTTTAAAAATAAAATCCTGTCCCGAGTTTCTGGGAATGGAAATAATAATATTTTAATAAATTTATATAAAAAATTCAAGGCAAAATACAATAACAAAGTGGTAAACCCTAGAGCAATTATAATTTAATTCAAACTGTTGCCGATCAAAAAAATAAAAATAAAATCATTTTCTCTTGTTATTATTGTTTTTCACTTGACCTTTGTCAAGAAAAATATTTACTGAGTAAAAACAAATTTTTACATATTTCATGTATGTATGAAGTGAATGGATAAGAACAAAATTTACTGTATCTAGCTTAAAATACCATGTCATCTCTAATTCTTCTAATTCTCAATAATGTATTTTTGAAATAACATGTTAGTTTCTTTTTTTTAATTTTTTTATTTCAGCATACTATGGGCATACAAATGTTTAGGTTACATATATTGCCCTTGCCCCACCCAAGACAGAGCTTCAAGAGTATCCATCCCCCAGACGGTGTGTACCACACCCATTTGATATGTATATACCCATCCCTTCCTCCCTCCTCCCATCTGCTGGACACCCAATGCATGTTATTACTATAAAATAACATGTTAATTTCTAGTAGTAAATTTATTCTATATTTTGCCATAACCTTCAAAATTTTGTAATTCAAAGTACATAGTTAATCTAAAATGTATCTTTTAAAAAAATTGTATTCCTTTTCTATTTTAATGAGAGGATTGAGAACTGCCTTAAACTTGGTTTTTTGAATGATGATCCTGATCTCTAATTCTATCAGTTTTGGCCAAGATAACAAGGTACATTCACACCATAAACAAACAGCAGTTACATATGCAGTACATAAAGAAAATATGTACTACAATAACTTTTATTTTCATTGCTGTCAATGACCAAGTTAGGAAGAGGAATACACAATGTTAAAATCAATTTTATTCAGACCATTGGACATTCAACTCAGCATGATTTTTCAATTTTATAAACAGTAGGAGACTCAACAAGAGATAATGAGGGAAAAGAAGACCATGAAATCACCAGTAGAATTATTTTTTTTCTTTCTTTGGCAATTTAAGATCAAAATTAATGTTCTTAAACATCTAAACAGGACGGAAATTGTAGAGTTCCTAATCAACCATGCTTCCTTTGTATGTCACTGGCAATGAATGCCCCAACTTTTCTTCTTTTTAAGAAACTTGAGATTGAAAAATAGCAAATAAAGTATGAATTTGTAAAGGAAAAATGAATTGTGTGAATTTTCTAAGGATTTAAGCAAACTTCGCTAGAGTAAATAAAATAAAATACAATGCAGATGCAGAGGTATTGTTTCTTAAGAGTATCTTTCAGATCTCTATTTACCCTAGTTTATCATGTATCTTTGAACATAATACCTAAAAGACTGACCATTTCCTATACACATCTGTGATATTTCACCTACCTTATTATGTATCTCTAGCCTCCTGCTCTTACTCCAATCATTCTATGTACAGACAGTCCCCAATTTACAATGGTATGACTTATGGTTTTTAGACTTTACAATAGGTTTATCTGGACATACCCCCATTGTAAATCAAGGAGCATCCATATAAACCTCTTAGAATATCAATTAAGCATCATATGTGGCATATTTTTCACACGCTTTTGGCCAAAAATTTATATCTATCTTTCAAATTTGAACACAAATTTAATTTTCACTATGAAATGTTTCAATATATTATCTATAATATTTGAAATATGAGAGGCTCACATTATTATATTATTTTTGTTATTTCAATGATTATCATATAATGTGCTACATATTGTTTGAGCGTAGAACATGGCTTTCAACTTTATAATATTGTTGTGTAATAGAAATGAAAATGAGACATTAAAGTGAGTCAAATATGTAACTTTACATTTCACAGGAACTATATTAAGTAATGTAAAAACAAAATTCAGTTAATTTTAATGTTATTTTATTTAACACAATATAAACAAAATATAATTTCAGCTTATCATCAACATAAAATATTAATAAGATATTTTACATTTTTGTATCTTTAATCTAAGATTAAATCTAATCTAAGTCTTGAAAATACGGTGGTTTATTTTTTTTCACGTGTCAATTTCAATTGGCCATATTCAAAGTGATTGAATTATCTCATACAGCTAGTAGACACCATATCAGACAGTGTAGATAGAAAATGATATCTAGATATGGTAGATGCTTATTAAAATGAGGTATTTAGGGGAGTTTTTATGTGTGTGTATGCATATGTATGAAATAAAATAACGCATTAGAACACAATACAATGATATAATAAACAAAATCAAATTAATAGCTATAGAAAGTGAATGTAGTAGGAAAAGATAGAACATGTGATTGTATAGATTAAAATACAGAATAGCTGAGTAAAGACACTGAAATCAAATAGAAGAACCAATATTTAAGAAGAACAAAATTATTCAATAATATATCTGGGGAAAGGACCTAATTGACATTTCTGAAAAGAAGACATACAAACGGTCAAGTATATTAAAAAAAAAATGCTCAATGTAACTAATCATTAGAAAAATTCAAATTAAAACCGTAATGAAATATCACCCAACATCTGTTAGAATGGCTATTATCCAAAAGACAGAAAATAACAAGTGTTAGTGAGGATGTGGAAAAAAGGGAAGATTTGCACATTGTTGGTAGTAATATAAATTAGTACATCCCTTATGTAAAACCATATAAAATTCTCTCAAAAATTTAAAAATATAACTACCCTGTGATCCAGCAATCCTACTACTGGGTATGTATCCAAAGGAAATGGAATCAGTATGATGAAGTAACAACTGCACTACCATGTTTATTGTGGCATTATTCACGATAGCCAACAACACATTTGTCATTTGCAACAACATGCATGATCCTGGAGAACATTATGTTAAGCAAAATAAGCCAGGTATATTAATAGAAAGACAAATACTACATGATCTTACTCATCATAGTGGAATCTAAAAAAGTTGATCTCAGAGAAGTAGAGAATAAAAGGAGAGTTAGCAGAGCCTGAGATGATTGAGGGAAATGGGGAGACGTTTGTCAATGGACACAAAATTTCAGTTAGACGGGAAAAGTAGGTTCAAGAGATGTATTGTATAACATGGAAACTATAGTTAATAATACCTTGTATTCTTGAAAAATGTTTTAAGAGTGGATATAAAGTGTACTCACCACAAAAATGGTAACAGTGTGGGATAATATGTTAATTAGAAAGATTTAGTCATTTCACAATATGTATAAACTTGAAAATATGTGTACACAGTAAATATCAATTTTATCTGTCAATGTAAAACACAAAATAAAAATAAGTACATAAATATGTTAACTACATAGCTACCATCATGTAATTTGTTCTCATGGATTTTTTTTATTCTTTCTCATTGACAGAAATTATAAGAGAAATATTTATTTTAATTCATAGTTTAATGTTTTTTAATCACACCTGATAGAATGTCAATTGTCAAGAGGTCAAAAGATAAATGTAGTGAGGACGTGGAGATAGGGGAACACTTGTACACTGTTGGTGGGAATATAAATTGGTAGAGGCATTATGGAAAAACAGTATGGTGATTACTCAAAAATATTAAAAATAGAGCTACCACATGGTCTAACAATTCCACTTCTGGGTATATATCCAAATGAACCAAAATCACTATGAGGAAAAGACATCTGCACTCCCAAGTTCACTGCAGCATACTTCATAATAATCAAGATAAGCAAACAACTTCAGTGTCTGTTGTATGAATAAAGAAATTTATTGCATGAATGGATAAAATGTAATGCTATTACTTATATGTGGAATTTTAAAAATTTGAACTCAAAGAGAACAAAAATAGAAATGGTGATTGCCAGGGGCTGGAAAGTGGGAGAAACGGGGAAATGGGAAGATGTTAGTCAAAGGGTATAAAGTTTCAGTTATAAGATGAATAAGTTCTGGGGATCTAATGTAGAGCATGGTGACTATAGTCAACAATACTGTATTGTATACTTAAAATTTTCTAAGATCTTAAATGTTCTTAACACAAAAGAAAAAAGATAAAAAGATAACTAACTAGACTGTGGCAATCATTCACAGTACATATGTGTGTGTATGTATACACACAGCATAATGTTTATGAATATTATAAACTTTTATATATATTATACACACATATATATAAACATTATGCTGTATTCCTTAAAGTCATACAATTTTATTTGTCAGCTATACCTTACTGCAGCTGAAAAAAATGAAGTAAGTAAAATACAAAAGTTCTACTTGGGGAACTTTCAATAGGTATTTCAGCTCTTATTCATTTATAGCATTGACTGCTTGCTCAGAACACCTGTTGGAATTTATTTCTATAATGGTAAGTGCACAATTATTATACAAATTCAATAATTATTCATAATAATGTAACATAAAATTCTAAGAATTGAATTTTACTATAGATCATTTTAAAGCTATTAAAAATGTGGTTGAATTATAGTTACACACCAGCAGAACAAGTGGAAAGGAGTCTGCCAAAATTTTATGCAAATGTCTTTTTGTGAAATAAAATTAAATTCCCATCATCCAAAGAAAAATATATACCTCAAACAACTGCACTAAATATGATGTATTATGAAAAAACATTAAATCTCCAAATAGCTTTAATGATGACTAAATCACTAATGTCAAAGATGCATATTAGGAATTTTAACTAAAAACATTTCATGAAATGAAAAAGTAAACAAAAATATTTCAGAGTATGTATAGTCTTATAGCACATATTTTAAATATGTACAATCAATTAATATGTTTGATGCTATCAGTAGCCATTTGAATATTTCATCTATATTTTTAGTATTTTATGTTATCCAATTGCCTCCTCAAAAAATGTTTAAAAATATTCTTCTTGAAGTAGGGAGTTATCTGTCATTCAGAAATATTGTAAATGTGTGCCTATAAAAAGTTTCCTTATGTTTAGAAATATTTTAAAATATATACACATAAAGCAACTAGTCCATATATGTTAGAGTCTGAATAGGAAAACAAAAACAATTATGACTAATTCAAAGAAAAAAAAATCAATGCAAGAATTTAATTAAATTGATAAAAAACTAGCCATCAGTTAGGGATGAAATCATGAATAAAGCTGGGGACAAAAAAAGAGGGGTGTGAGAAACATGTTAGTATCTGGAACCATGGAAGACACATGTGTCCATTGCTGGAGACAGACACTGCTAAAGGCAGAAAGCGAGACAAAAATACCCTCACACTTTTCTTTCCTCAGCATTACCTATTTTCTAAACCCAACTGGAGCCATACACGGAGGTGTGGGTTGGGGGAGGCTACCAGCCCACCCTGTGAAACAGAATGACAGAAGGTGAGAAATGTATCTGAGGGCAAACATATGAAAGATGAGCAAAGCCCATACGATGTATTTGATATGGATTTTATTTTTAAAAATGAAAACACTAACAAATATATGTCATAAAAATAAGATGAAGCAGACAGGATTTTCACTCTACGGCACTGCTGACACAGTAGTGTGGAGGTGAATGGACACTATTTTCAATGAACGGTGCTGTATAAATGGAATACACATATGAAAAAGTTATAGAATCTTAACCCCTTACTAACATCAGACCTGGAAATAAGTTATTTCAAGTATCTTCAAGACTGAAATATGTAATATAAAGCAAGGCTTTTGGAAGAATCATAGGGAAAACAAAATCTTTTGTGACATTAAAGTCAAATATTTCCTACTAACTATAACACAGAAAGTGGTTTTTCAAAAATATAAGTATCGATTAATGAGACTAAAAATCTATTGGTCAACAGACACTTTTGGAGTGTGACCAAGCAAACTACAGAATGGAAGAAAATAGTGCTATACATCAATTTGACAAAGGTCTCATATCCTAGATACATAAAGAACCAGTAAGAAAAAGGCAAATATTTTGTCTAAATTATTTTTATATATATTTATTTTTATTTCAGGATATTATGAGGGTACAAACATTTTGGTTACATTTTAAGTCTTTGTGTTAAAGTCTTTTTGTTAAAAGACTTTACAAAAGAGGGCATCCAAATGGCTAATCCACATATGGAAAATTACTCGATTTCTTTAGTTACCTGGGCAATGCAAATTAGACAACTATGTGATACCACTATGTATCTATTAGAATGAATACCAACGGCAAAAAGAAAACAAAGATATCAAGAAAAAAATCTGCCAAGTGTAGGTGAGAATGTGAAAAAAGCAAAATCTTCATACATTGCTTTTGAAGTTTAACTTGTTAAAACTTCTTTGAAGTGTGGCAATATTTACTTTTTTTTTTTTTTTAAAAAGCCAGATACTTGTTAAAGGTGATAAACAGATTTTATTCAAACTACTGGAGTAGGGAAGAAAAACTAGCTCAACTCCAAACTGTGCAGAGGTCACTGGGCATTTTAAAGGACAATGAGCATGTAGGAGGGGCGGGACTGAGCCTGAGTTTGAGCAGAGCCAGGGAAATGGGAAATCACCAAAACTGGGTAAGCAAGTTGGTTAGAGTGATGAGGCCATCCGTACCTGCTAACTGGCCATATCAAAGTTAGACTCCTACCCTCCCATGGAGACTGGGAAACACGGGCCCTACCTGTTTCAATGATTACATTTCACAGGGATGACTCCCAGGACCCTTGTTGTAGAAGATATATCTCAAAGGGACAGAGAAAAGATTTTTCAAGGCAAGTTTTCTAAAGTAAATGTTCTAAGAGAAAGGAGGTTAGGGCATATAGTCAGGTTTTGGAACAAGCAGTAAATCATCTGGGCAGCATTAAGCCTTCTCAGACAGATGTTGAAGGGGACTGTGGTCATCATCCAAGTGGCACGGCCTTAAGCAGATAGAAATGATGCTAGTGTTCATTCAAATCTCTTGTGTGTGGGAAGATCCAAGTGTGTTGAAAGTTGCAGTTCTTGTAGACCAAGGTTGAGGCCTAGTTGAGAAGAAGGATCAGAGCAGCCTGTCTGCACTTTGATCAAGGAGAGAGTCTCTGTGACTACTAAAGAGCAATGTATCTGTTTCTCATGATGGAAGCAAAATAATATATACAGAGATCAGTGGAAGTTATAGCATTATAAAACATAGTAATTAACCCAAAAGTAGGCACGGTAAGAGAGAAAAAGGAAAGCAAATGGAGAGGTTAAAAATAATAGTGATAAGATAGATTTTATTGAAACATATTTGTGACTACATTAAAAGCTACTTGCCCACATATTCTACCTACAGTACTAAGGAGGTCTAGTTGGATAAACTAAAACTATCTAGCAATATGCCACTTAAGAGAGATACACCTTAAATGTAAAACACAGAGAGGTTAATATAAAAGAATGGAAAAATATTTACAATATGTAAAAACACTGAATAAAAGAGAGCTGGTTCAGTCATAGTAATGTCACACACACATTGTCAGTTTTAAAGCAAAACATTTTACTACAGTAAAGGAGGTATATTTCATAAAGATAAAACGGTTAATTCACTACGATACATACACCATGTATATGCAGCCTATGTTATAGCTTCCTAATTTATAAAGGAAGGATAGTTGACAGAAATAAAAGAAATACAAACACTTGTAATAATAAAGGGGAAATTTACCACATCTCTCAATAATTAGGGAAAGCAGACAATGTTAAGTAATGATAGGAGATATAAACACAATTAATACCTTGATCTAAATAGATGTTTTTGGAACACTGAACCAACATGCCACAATGTCTTAGTCTGTACCTGGGGAGAGCAGCCTGCTTTCTGTTTCATAGATGGTGCTGTTTTGCTTGTCTTCACATGGTGGAAGGGAAGAATGAATTCCCTTGGGCTTATTTTATAAGGGCATTTATCCCATTCCAGAGGGCTCCACCCTTAAAAATGATCAGCTCCCAAAGGCCCCACCTCCCAATATCATCACCTTGGGGGTTAGGATTTCAATGTATGAATTTTGAGGAAACACAAACATTCAGACCCATAACACACGATATATATCATTTCAAGTAGAAGTAGACCATCTAGCAAAATCAACTCTACTAGACCATAGAGAAATCATCAGAATATTTCAAAAGATAGACGTAATATAAAGTAGGTATTCTGATCATAGTGGAATTTGGACTAGAAAAATCTACAGCTAGATGAAGATAACACAATCTCCATCTGAGTTATTTATAATTTAAAGGCAAAATCACAATGAAAAATAGAAATTACTGTGAAGTCAATATCAGTGCCAATACTTATTTTGTGCACCTAAAATGATTAAACAGAAATTTCTAAGTATAATTGCATAAATTTAATTAAAAAGCAAGATTATCTCAAAATAATTAAGCCAATGTCTCTATACCTAAAAAGATTTAGTAAATCAAAGAAAGTAAAGGAAATAATAATTTTTTAATGAAATAGAAAATCAATGTTCAATGAAGAAGATAAATTTGATCCATTGATCAAATATGTAACATTCTAGAATGATAAAGAAAAAGAAAGAAAGAAGTCATCAACTGCCAATATGACAATATAAGCAAATAACGTGGCAGGGTTTGTTGGGGGAGAGTCACTGCAGATCCAGTGACTTCAAAAGATAGTATGAAGACCTGAAAAATTTTATCTTGATAATGTTGACAATTTGGATAAACTGAACAAGTTTCTTAAAAGAACAAAATAAAACAAAATATGACTTGGCAAAACTCATAACAAAAGGAAAACTGAACTTTTTCCTTACTAAAGACATTCAATCTGTTACAAAACGCCTTCCCACAAAGAAAAACAGTGGTCAAAAACTTTCCTAAAAAATCAGAAAATTCTCATTCTCTATTGTTCTGGACCTGGATCTAATTATCCTTTTCATCCCATTGCTTATATTTCTCTCAGTACCCTTTAGGGAGGTAAATATTATTTTCTTCCTGGTGTATTATTAATGATTAAAGAAAAAAAAATTCTAAATTAAATATTAACTTTGCCTTTAGTCACTAATATCTGTTTTCACATCTTGCTCTTAATGCAAATAAATTTTAATTTAAATGTAATTTAGTTAGCAGACTTCTAATCAGTGAGGCACAAATCATAACACTAGCCCAAAGATATTACCAATTTTAGTTATCACTATCCTAAGGAGAGAGGTGTAACAACAGCTGCCATTTGCCTCTCCATTTCTGCCACATAAATTTATCTCAGCTTCTCATATTTGCTGTAATAAAATCAACTATTTCTCATATATTTCAAAACCCTGTGCATGGAAACACTTGCCTTTTTTCTGTGAAGTGACAGGTGGTTAAAATTACGAAGGAAGGTTTTGGCACCTTTAAGAGTATCACTCTATTTTTAAGGACTTACATAGAGCCATGATGATCACGAAGAGGAGGAGGAGGAGGAGGAGGAGGAGGAGGAGGACGAGGAGGAGGAGTATGACAACACTGATAATGAAAAATCTAGCACCATAGAAAATTAAAATGCATGAAAGATACGCCTTAATCCAAATACAGATTCTTTCAAAGAAATAAAGAAAGAGAGAAAGAAAGAAAGCTGACTAGCTAGCTTCCAGGTGTCTGTGAATAAATTTGGATGCATTTGTAAAGGCAGGTTTAGCTCTAGACATAACCAACTGGAGGGTTTTATTAAATAGCTATGCTCCACAGTTTCAATACCCAGCCTATAAGAGAATCCCTGATTGCCTTATGTTGGTCTCTGACTAATAGTACTCACGCCTTGAAGCTTTTGCTCTTAGATATTGCTTCTCTTAATGATTCCCACTTCTCCTAGTGTCACCTAAATTATTGAGATATTGGTTTATGAAGTTTTTTCTCTATTGCCTCTTTTTGAAAGTCCCTGTTGAGCTTCAAAGTACACAGAGGAATGCTCAGATAACATAAAAAAGAAATTTAAGAGCAATGAGAGTGCTGTCTTTCTCCATTCCAATAAGAACACTTAAGACACATGTGAGATATTTTTACCCCTGTTGGCACTCACTTTTATTACAACATCTTTACTCAAATTGGTAAAGTAGACAAACAGCTATTCCAGTGTGATCTTTGTACTACAAAGAACAGGGGATGGTGATGCAAATGCTAAATTATTTTCCTTCTCCCAAGGTATCAGCCTGCATATCAACAGTGTATATATTGTAAGTCTTCTTCGTAATTTTGTAGTTAGTTCTAAGGCATTCGCAAAAAAAATCAAACACAAAAGCAACACAATGATATAGTGTGTATATATGTCCTGTCATACAGTCTGTGACGATCTTATTTAAGATTGAATCATGGCTCTACCCTAACTACCTAAGCCCTATTACTTTATTTCCATCCTAGTCCAAATTATTAATCTCCCTAAAAAAATCTTAATAAAGACTAGCATGCTAATCTTCAAAATCTTCATAAATTAAGAAATTAAAAATACCATTATTTCAATTTGAGTTATCAGATGTTTGCCAATTTCATTATGAAATTTTGAAAGCGTTATTAATAGACATTACTCAATGTGCATTTATTTTTCTTCCCTTCAGAAAAGAAAAGCAAACAGACAAGGTTTCAACTTACTAAAAATGCTTAGCTTTCATTAAATATTATGTATTTTCTCAGTTTTGGGAAATGTTGATATATAAAAAAAATTACAGAAGTTGACCTATTTTGATTTCTTCCTTAGTAATGATTGAGTTGGGATTTATTACCAATTGACCAACAGAACTTTAATGTTCCCCTCAGTTTGACTAAAGTTTAGACAAACCCCTAGCTGATTATGGAACCCTAAGCTGCCTTGTCTTCGAGCACTGACTTAAAA